>NC_044981.1:29840207-30044650 GCF_008728515.1 Papio anubis
AGAAAATGTCACAATTTTAAATAGAGAGGTTAGAGAAGTCCTTACAGAGAAAGTTATATTTCAGCAAACACCTGAAAGAGGTAAGAGAGCCAGCTTTGAGAATATCTGAGAGAAATGTGTTCTAGGCAATGGGAAGAGTCTGCACAAAGGCCTTGAGGCAGAAGCATGCCTAGCAAGTATAAGGAGCAGTAGGGATGCCAGTGTGTCTGGACCAGAGTGAAGGAGGGGTGAAGTGCAGGACATGAGGTCATCAGCTCAACAGAAGTGAGTGGGTCCAGACTGGGTAGGACCATGTGGACCATTCTAAGGACTTTGATTCTACTTTGAGTGAGATGGATGGCACTAAAACGACAAAGGACTGATAGGCTCTGACTATAGGCTTTAACTCATGTTTTAATTTCTCTGGCTCCTCTGTTGAAAATGGAACCAAGGAAACAAGAATGGAGGCAGCAACACCTCTCAGAAGGCCACTGAAATAAACTAGGCAAGTGACGATGGGGGTTGTGGGAAGTAGTCAAGTTCAGAATACATTTGAAGATAGAATCAACACGATTAGGTATGGTGTGACAGGAACAATAAAGACAAGGATGATGCCCAGGTGTTTGGCTTGAGCAACTGGAAGGATGCTGAGATGGGAAAGACTTGACAGAGGGTAGGGGCATGGGCAGGGACAGACCAGGGGAGAGGATTTGGATCTGATTTTGGATATGCTAATTTTGAGATGTCTATTAGACATGCAAAACGTACATGAGACTCTCAACTCATTTAAGCTACTATTAGTGTCTACCCTTTTATCTTACCTTCCAGATTTCTGGGCAACACTCCACTGTTCCTGATGCACACTCTTGCGTTGCAACCTGGGACTCTACATTTCAAGCGAGATATTCTTACACATAACAAAACTTGAAAAACATTGCTTTAGGCTTTCCTTTTTCTCTCCAAGTACCTCCAAATGTGCATTTAATGCTTTTATAATCAGAAAAGTGTTACAAAATCAAATACCCAATACAAATTCCCTATTTTCACAGCATACCATACAAGTACTTTATACAGAGTTTCCAACATTTTGCAATAAAATCATTGTTCACAATTTTTTTGGGACAGTTTTTGACAAATGAAGCATGGTATAGGATGCCTGGGACTGCGGAGTTTCCCAGGACACAGGACTTTCCATGCAAAACCCAGGAAGGTTCCAGACAGACCAAGAAGAGTTCTTCACCCCAGATGTGTGAAACCAGTGGCAAAGTGCCTGGTTTAGGCACTTTAGGGAGGGCGGAATGGGACAGTGAATCAGAGTGGACTCTGATCCTGGGTCCATTTGTGGAAGGTGGTCCTGTTACAGGAAAGAGGTCCCAATCCAGACCCCAAGAGCGGGTTCTTGGATCTCGTGCAAGAAATAATTCAGGGTAAGTCCGCTGGAGTGCACAGCAAAAGCAAGTTCATTAAGAAAGTAAAGTGGTGAAAGAATAGCTACTCCATAGACAGAGTAGGGCATTCCAGAAAGTAAGAGGAGGAACGTGTTCACCTTAGGTACAACACTTAAATATATATATAGGATAAAATAACATCATGGGAAGATGTGCTCTGCTACGAGAGTTTGTGATAAAGGATTGATTTCCTTAATTACTATATTTTGCAAGAATCAATATCATTATCTTTAAAGCAAAATTAGGAATGCCTTTGTTCTCCAGATATCAGGATTATCTGGACATTGCTAAATCTGGGTCAGTATAGTAAACTTTTTTTTTTTTTTGAGACAGAGTCGCCCTCTGTTGCCCAGACCAGAGTGCAATGGCACGATCTCAGCTCACTGCAACCTCTGCATCCTGGGTTCAGGTGGTTCTTCTGCCTCAGTTTCCCCAGTAGGTGGGACAGGCATGTGCCACCACACCCAGCTAATTTTTGTATTTTTAGTAGAGACGGGTTTCACGATATTGGCCAGGCTGGTCTCGAGTTCCTGACCCTGTGATCCATCCACCTCGGCCTCCTGAAGTTCTGGGATTACAGGTGTGAGCCACCTTGCCTGGCCTAGTAAACATTATTAATCTATTCCCTTAACCATAAACGTTTAGAGGCTAGGAATACCTATGTTTCTGGAAATGCAGCCCAGCAAGTTGCAGCCTCATTTTCCTAGCCCTCACTCAAAATGGAGTCGCTCTGGTTCCAATGCCACTGACAGTCTCTATATGAATGATAAAAGAGTATAGTCAATCATAAAGCTCTGACTCCCTCCCAGTTTGCCCTTTCCTTTCTAGAGAATGTCTTTCAGGCCCCTCCTCCCCTCAGAAGCTTTCAACATCCACCCCATTCCCCTAAACTGGGGACCCAGTACATTGCAGCTTCTTTGGTGCTTCTAGGGACCGGAACACGGCTTCTTTTAGTTGTGGATTAGGTTTTTATTGCTGCTGTAACAAATTACCACAAACTTAGCTGTTTAAACAACACGAATTTATTCTCTTACACTTCTGCAGTGTTGTGGGTGGGCCAGATTCAAATTCTGGGCCACACAAAAGAATTTGAGAGTGAGTCCAAAATAAGACTAGGCAAAGGAGTTTATTGCAAAGTGAAAATACACTCTGAGAGGCAGAATGGGCTGCTCAAAGCTAGCTCAAAGCTAGAGGCAGCAGTTAGTGCCTTAAGGGGAATTTCCTTTGTGGAAACTGTACATACATATTAATAAAATACTGGTGAGGTCAAAGTAAGCAAAGGCAGACCTGTGGTTGGCACATGAGCTACATGCTGTAACACGCATCCCATGTATCATTAGCGTATAAAATCCCCACCTGGTGGTGTGTTTTTTCCTATTACAATGAGGAAAAGGTCACCATAGGCTAAACCTTGAGCCTAGCTGTGTATGCAAGACCCTGGAGAAGTTCCCAGTCACGCCTCCACCCCCACAACCAAGGCAGGAATTTGTAGCTAATAGCTTCTTGGGCTTTTGGTGCTGATTGGCTGGAGATGGGGTAGCTACCTCACGAATAAAGGGCTTTTGTTTTGTTTCCCAGGCTGTATAGGGTATCAAGAACTTGTAACCACCTGGCAGAATCCTGTAGGACTGCTTATCTCGTAAAACACTTAAGTGCTGATGCGGGAGGGTGCAAGTGAAAATAATTCACTGTAAAAGGAGTCCTGGGGCTTCACACGTGGGACAAGTTAGTATGGCCTCCTAACATTACTTATCTTGCCTCAGTAGGTCAGAAGTGTGAAACAAGTCTCAGTGGGCTAAAAACAAGTTGTTAGTGTGGTTGCATCTTTTTTTTTTTTTTGAGATGGAGTCTCGCTCTGTTACCCAGGCTGGAATGCAGTGGCACGATCTCGGCTCACTGCAAGCTCCGCCTCCCAGGTTCACGCCATTCTCCTGCCTCAGCCTTTCTGAGTAGCTGGGACTACAGGCGCCCGCCACGACGCCTGGCTAATTTTTTGTATTTTTAGTAGAGACGGGGTTTCATCATGTTAGCCAGGATGGTCTCGATCTCCTGACCCAGATTGTAAGCAGAGATTGAAGGAAATAGAGTCCAGAGATATGAGTCCTTACAAGATTGAGAAATGCTTTTATATGTCAGATAACAGGAAATATGGCTTTAGTTGCTTGTGGTAGGCCAAATAATGACGGTCCCCCCACCAAAATGTCTACATTCTAGTCCCCAGAATCTGTGAATATGTTACTGTACATGGCAAAAGGGACTTTGCAAACGCAATGAAGGACCTTGAGATGAGGAGATCATCCTGCATTATTCCAGTGGGCCCAATTTAATCACATGAGACCTTAAAAGCAGAAGATCTTTCCCAGCTGCAGTGAGAGAGAGACATATGATGATGGGACAAAGGGTCAGAGGAATGTGTGCTATTGCCGATTTTGAAGGTGGAGGAACAGGACCATAAGCCACAGAATGCTGACAGCCTCTAGAAGTGAAAAAGGCAAGAACACAGATTGTCCCTGTGAGCCTCTAGAAGTAACACAGTCCTACTGATACCTTGATTTTAGCTTAGTGAGACTAGTGTTGGATTTCTGACTTACAGAACTGTAAGATCATCAATTTATATTGTTTTAAGCAACTAAGTTTGTGGTAATTTGTTAAGTCAGTGATAAAAAACTAATACCTTCCTCTAAGCTTTTCCCAAAGGCCTTGTATTAAGGCAAACAGCAGGATGGAGGCCTAAGGAAACAATTAGATTAAAGGAGTTTTCTTCCCACTCAAAGTTGTTACCATTAAATTAAGAGTGGCATGAATCATTCAAGAGAGCTTAGAACAAAAGATTTAAGAATCAGTCCTAGAAAAGAACTTTGGTTGTGGTCATTCATGCATGAAACAAATAAACAAGAAGCCCTTTTAGTTTTTGAAGAAATTGTATTCCCAAGGAAGCCATAAAGCCATAAAAAAGTCTGTGGTTAAGCTTAAAATAACTCATAGGCCCCCAAATTGCAACCAGAGAAGTCAGGCTGTAAAATCTGTACAGGGCAATCCTAAGAAATGGATACTCCTCATTTCTTCTTATATTGGCTATGGTAGATAATGGAGAATAAAGAATCTTCCAGAAGGCAAAGCCAGTGGTCAGACAGGATGACAAACAAAGGAGTTCCTCCCACAGAGAGGACCAGTGATAGCTAGATGGACTAACCTTGGAACTTACTCCATTGAGAGGGCAAGGATTATTTAGCATTCCCACTCAGTAACATTTAATCATTGCTATGGGCCAATGATTGTGTGTTTCTGTTTTTTAAATAAGAGTTTCTATTATCCTGTTCTCACTTCACTCACTTCACCATTGTATATTATCTGTGTTTATGTGGTAGGGGGTAATAATTTGGATTTTATTACTTTACAGGTCTCTGGGCCATGAGGACTCACGTGTGTATCCAATAGAGAACTGCATGTCACCTAAAGATCCTGGATTTTGAGCTGGATGTCATAACTGGAAGAGATATTTCCCTAGCGGGTGAGATGAGTTTTTTTTTAAATGTGCAAATTAGAGTATATGTGGATTGTTGGTGACCATTGGTGGTCTGTGTAATGACTTCTAACTGACCACAAAATCCATTTTCCTTCTTTCAAACAAATGGAGTATAGCTGAGACCTGGCTGGATGACATTTCCTAGCCCTCTTTGCAGTTAGATGTAGCTATGTGACTAGGGCCTTGACAAAAGAATATAAGTTGTGGTAAATGAAACAGTCATCTCACAGATTAAAGAGACCTTGAACTTCAGCCCTTCTTGACACCCTTCATCATTGATTGAAAGCAAATTGATCTTGTAATCACATGTTGAAGATGGAAGAACTTCTAATAGCATGCGTCCCTAAGTGACTTCATAGAGTACAACCACTCACCATCTTGATAAACCTACCTCAGACTGTGAAGATGGAAATAAACTATTTTGTTTGAGTCATCTCATTTTTAGTTTTCTCCATTATTATAGTTTTGTTTTCTACCTAACATACAGGATAAAATATCTATAAGAAGAAGTAAATAGTTTTCATGTATCTAAATCAACATATAGGTAGAAGATATAACAGAAGAAAAGATACTATTTACAATATCAACAAAAAGATAAAATACTCAGGAATGAACTTACTTTGAAATGTGTGATATCTATATGTAACAAACATTTAAATAGTTTAAAAACCTAAAATAGTTATTGAATACATAAATTGATCATCATAAAGTTATCTATCATCCCTCCAGGCTAATCTTAATTTAACTTGTAAAAAATAAGGTACCAGAGATGTTCTTTTTTTTTTTTTTTTTTTTTTGAGACAGAGTTTCGCTCTTGTTGCCCAGGCTGGAGTGCAATGGCACAATTTCAGCTCACTGCAACCTCTGTCTCCTGGGCTCAAGTGATTATCCTGCCTTAGCCTCCTGAGT
Organism: Papio anubis; assembly: GCF_008728515.1. Lineage (NCBI taxonomy): Eukaryota > Metazoa > Chordata > Mammalia > Primates > Cercopithecidae > Papio > Papio anubis. The sequence goes on from NC_044981.1 coordinate 29,846,070, forward strand.
AGCTGGGATTACAGGCACGCACCACCACCACAGCTATTTTTTTGTATTTTTAGTAGAGACAGGGTTTCACCGTGTTGACCAAGCTCATGACCTCAGGTGATCCTCCCGCCTCAGCCTCCCAAAGTGCTGGGATTACAGGCGTGAGCCACTGCGCCCAGTCAGATGTTCTTTTTAACTAGATAAACTGATTCAAAGATTCATGTGAAAAATAAAGAAAGAATACCAACTAAACCTCAGGCAAGAGGAGCTTGAGAAAAACTGGCTTTGCCAGATATGAAAACATTCTAAAGCCTCAATAACGAAAAGAATGTGATGTTGGTAGATAAACAGACAGATCTATGAAAAAGAAAAGAAAGTCTAGAAATAGACCCAAGCATACAGTAATTTGGTGGACGATAAAAATGGGATCTCAGATCAGTGGAAAAGATAGATGACGATTCAATAAATGCTTTTGGGATAACTGGATAACTACATGGGAAATAATATTTAAAGTTGGGCACAACTCCAACTGTATAGCATGATAAACTCCAAATGAGTCAAAGTTTTCAATGAAAAAAAAAGGAAATATTCCTTTATAACTTTGGAGGAGGGCTATCTAACTGTAACTCCAAATCCTAAAAGCTATAGGACAGAAAATTAGTCAATTGAACTACATAAAATAAAAAGCAGTTCTGAGTAGCAGAAAATATCATAAAAAAATCACAAGACAAATGAAAAGCTTATACAGACATTTTCATGCATATCACATCCAAAGAAATGATCTCTTTAGCAATTAAAATTCACCTTAAAACTGAGAAGAAAGAGACTAGCAATCTGAAAGAAAAAGTAAAAAGAATTTCAACAGACGATTGTTGAAATTCTGTCTGCTGAAATCTTTTTTCCTTTGTCTAGGGAACTGTGAAGAAACTCAGAAAAGGAAACAAAAATAGTTATTAAACACATGAAAAAACACTTAACCTTCCTCTTACTAAAAGAAGAAGAAAAACTACAGGAGATACCATGTCTTTCCTGTCAGATTGGCAAAAAGCTAAAAATTTGGCAACACCCTCTGTTGACAAGGCTATGGAGAAACAAGCACTTTGATTTATTGGTTATAGGAGTCCAGTTGGGGACAAACCTTTTGGAGGACAATTAGGCAATCAAAACCTTTCAAAATTGTTTGTGAATACAACCTTAAACCCTTCAATTTCATTTTTTGAAATTCATCCTACAGGTATAATTATACACATGCAAAAATATTATGTATAAGTTTATTCAATACAGCTTGCCTTAACAAAAGATTGGAAAAATTCATGCACCTATCAATTTGACACTAACTAAACACACACACACACACGAACAATAGAATATTTTGCAATGAAAAGCTAATCACAACGCAGGAGGTCTCTGTGTGCTTTTGGTAAGATCTCCAAGATATATTGTGAAGTGAGAGAATAAGGTGAAGAACATTGTATAACAGGCTACCACTGTGTTAAAAAAGAGGAGGGAATGAAGAGTCATTATTCATATTATCATGAAAAAACGGGAAGATACCCAAGCAATTCATAAAAGGGATTACCTCTTTGGGGATAAGGTGTAAACTGGACAGATGGTGGACAGGACTGGGAGTGAGATCCTTCACTGTTTAGTCTCCCTTGCATCAATAAGTGTCTCTTAAAGTAAACGGACTAGTGGAGGAATGGTGTCAGCATAATGTGGAAGCTGCATTGTGTAGTATACAATTTTCCCCGTATGTTAATGTTCTGCACTGAGTAATAGCAGCTGTACGAAAATAGCAGCGAAGTCCCAAACAAGATTTAAGGGAGTAAGCTATGAAAACAATGCTGTGCACAATGCCATTGACTCCTTCTCCACTTTACTCATTTTGGCTACACTCTCTATCTTGAAGTGCTTACTAAGTAGTTCCCCCAATTTTCATGCACTTTTTCTGAACTATTTTGAGCATGGGAATATTAAGATGCTGCCACAGTTCCATAACAACTTGTTGCTGAGTTACCCCTTGAGAGTGGGGAAGAAAAATTCCATTAGGCTTTAGAATAATTCCACAAGAGCTTTCTTTTTCTACTTTAGGTGTGATTGACATGCATTTGTAGATTGTTAGTGCAGACTGCACTTCATGGCACAAGGTCCTATTTGGAGCCATAACAGCAGCTTCTTAATGAAAGAAGGAAGGTGGCAATACAGAAGGAAAAAAAAAAAAAAAAAATCAGGTGTTTTTTTAAGCAGGTGCAAAACAAACAAGCAGAAAATAACCATCCAGAGCTACCCATCTTTGTCATCTACATTTTGTGCAAAGCTTTAACTGCTTATCCTCCTACAGCTTCTCATGGTGATGTCCCTCCACCTTTTCTCCATAAAGCAGCAGCTTCCATCTTTCCTTATCCCCTTGTATCTTTAGTTCCCCCTTTATTTATTTTATTTTATTTTTTCATTTTTTTCATTTTTTTTTTTTTTTGAGATGAAGGCTCACTCTGTCGCTCAGGTTGGAGTGCAGTGTGGTGCAATCTCGGCTCACTGCAACCTCCGCCTCCCGGGTTCAAGCCATCCTCCTGCCTCAGCCTCCTGGGTAGCTGGGACTACAGGCATGTGCCACCGTGCCTGGCTAATTTTTTGTATTTTTAGTAGAGATGGGGTTTTACCGTGTTAGCCAGGATGGTCTTGATCTCCTGACCTCGTGATCCACCCACCTCGGCCTCCCAGTGTGCTGGGACTACAGGCACGTGCCACCATGCCCAGCTAATTTTTGTATTTTTAGTAGAGATGGGGGTTTCACCATCTTGGCCAGTATGGTCACTATCTCTGGACCTCGTTATCTGTCCACCTCGGCATCCCAAAGTGCTGGGATTACAGGCGTGAGCCACCACCCAGCCTAGTTCCCCCTTTAAAAAGTCTTTCCTCTATTTAGAGTTTAACAAGTCTTTTTTTTTTTCTTTTTAAAACCTATGCTAGTATTTTTATTCGGATTGTTACTGTTTTGTTAGTGTTAGGGGTGTGAAGATGAATAGATTTTGAGTAGCCTATCAAAACCCTGTTTTTCCTACAAACACTGTTGTTTTTTGTGAACATTTCCATATGAATTCAAGGACCTGCTTTTCCATATCTGTTTAAAAGATTGTTGAAATTTTTTTAGAGATTAATTGAGTCTGTAGATGACTTTGGATATTATTGACAACTTAACAATTTTAAGTTTTTCTACCCATCAACACAAGAAGTCTTTCCATTTATTTAGATCTTCAATTTCAGCAATGTTTTTTAGTTTTCAGTGTACATTCTCACTTCAGTGTACATCCTCACTTCTCCCTCTCCTTCTCAGTCTCTGGTAACCACTATTCTCCTCTTCCTTCTATGAGATCAGCTTTTACAGTTCCACATATGAGTGAAATAATGTGCCATTTGTCCTTCAGTGCTTGGCTTATTTAATATAATGTCCTCTAGGTTCATCCATGTTGTTACAAATGACAGGATTTCATTCTTTTTATGGCTGAAAAGTATTCCATTGTGTATATAAGCCACATTTTAAGAAATCTATTCATCCTTTGATGGCCACTTAGGTTAATTTCATACCTTGGCTATTGTGAATAGCGCTGCAGTGAACATGGGAGTGCATGTATCTCTTTGATGTACCAATTTCATTTCCTTTGGATATATAACCATTAGTGAGATTGATGGATCATATAGTAGTTCTACTTTTAATTTTTCGAGAAACCTCCTTACTGTTGTCTATAATGGCTTGGATAATGGGGTGGCTGTTGGTACCTGTTCCTGAGGAATAGGAAGAATGAGAGGGACAGTGGATTTGGATGTGTGAGTTTAAGATGCAAGTAGTACATTCAAGTAATGGTTCATTAGGCCTTGGTAGCTCCCCAGAGTTTGCATCTGTAGGTAGAGGTCAGTGTCAGTGATAAAGTCGTGGTTTGATTTATTTTTCAAAGTGTAGGTGATACTATCATGAAACCAATTTTGCAGGTTATAACCTGCATTTTTAAAACAGACTGCAATTTAAAAATCAGAATATATTACAAATAATAAAGAAAAAATGGTACCCAAAAAAATTTGTATGTGTGTGTTGTGTGCGTGCATGTGTCTGTGTGTGCATATACATGTATATTAGACTGGGAGATGAATGCCTTTTTTACTGTGATGTTTCAAAACATGTTGAAAAAATTAGTTTAAACCACGATGATGAGATTTCTCAGGCAGAGTATGAATAACAGACCTGTGGATGAACCTAGTGGTTTCTAATATGTAGGTCTCAGGTTTTCAGATGAGTTTTAAGATATAGACCCAAATTTTGTTAATTCTTATTCTTTACTTTTGAATTATTTACAGCAAATATATTTTACTGAGTTGATCTACTGAGAGGTGGGCACAAATCCTTTAGACTTTATCGAGAAATTACTTGTCCAAAATCTTCTAGGATACTCTGAATTAACTACATGTATGAGGCCAGGCGCTGAGGCTCACACCTGTAATCCCAGCACTTGGGGAGGCCAAGGAGGGTGGATCACAAGGTCAGGAGATCGAAACCATGCTGGCTAATACGTTGAAACCCCATCTCTACTAAAAACACAAAAAGTTAGCCGGACATGGTGGCAGGTGCCTGTAGTCCCAGCTACTCGGGAGGCTAAGGCAGAAGAATGGCATGAACCCAGGAGACGGAGCTTGCAGTGAGCTGAGATTGCACCACTGTACTCCAGCCTGGGCGATAGAACGAGACAGAGTATGTATTTTATTACATTTATGTAATAAAAAATTACATATATGATCACCCTTTGAAATGCTTACAGCAGAGCTAGCTGCCTAAAATGAACATTCATCTAACACTGCAAGCCAGAACCTGGTCTGAGTAGTGCTCTGGAAGGGACTTCGGATTTTGAGAAAAAAGGTTGGGAGCAGTTTGAACATAGAAACTGTTTTCTCATGGGTTCCATTTTGATGTTTATTAAACTCACAACTTCTTTGTTTTCTTCATGTCTTCTTAGAAAGTGATTTCTCACTTTGAGAGTGAACTCTTTGCAGGATTTGAGCATAGTGATCACGACTGCTGCCTCCCCTCTGAGAAATCTGGAGGATGAGATAATGGGCTCCATCTGTCTTGACAACGTGAGAGACCCAGTGACCATTGACTGTGGTCATGTCTTTTGCTACCACTGCATCATGAAGGTCTGTGAATCTACTAGGCAGCCATTATATTGTTCTCTGTGCAAGACAGCTTTTAAGAAAAAATATGTGCCATGTGTGGCAGATGGCCAGCCTGGTGGAGAACATTTGGAGGATGAAGGTAGATGAGAGAGACAACCCAGAGAGGAAAGACCACCTGAGCAAAAAGCAGAGAAGCTGTGTAGGCGACATCTGGAGAAGCTCCATTACTACTTCAAAGGATGACCAAGAGAGATGTTGTGTGTGATGTGTTGGGAGTCCTGAGAACACAAGCACCATTCTGCTATTCTCCTAGAAAAGGCTGCACAGCCTTGTCAGGTAAGAATCGTGTTGGACCCCAGCTCTGTTCTTTTAGCCAGAAAGTTCCATGGTACCTTCAGGATAAGGTGCAGTTTTTTTGCATTACTTTATTGAGGTATAATTGACATGTAAAAGCTATACATATTTAATGTATACCAATTAATGAGTTTGTAGATAAGTATATACCTCTGAAACCATTATCACAGCAGAAACACATATCTATCACTTTCCAAACTTTCCACACACCCTCTTTATTGTTATTATCATTATTTATTTGTGTGTGTGATAAGAACACTTAGCCAAAGATCTACTCTTTTAGTAAATTTGAAGTATATAATACAGTGTTTTTAGCTATAGGCATTATGCTATATAGTAGGTCTCTAGAACTTCTTTATCTTGTATAACTGAAACTTTGTAACTTTGACCATCAACCCTCCATTCCCTGCCCCCACCAGCCCCTGGCAATCACCATTCTACTTTCTGTTTATATAAGTTTGACTGTTTTAGATTCCACATATAAGTGAGGTCGCACAGTATGTGTCTGGCATATTCACTTAGCATAATATTCTCAAGGTCCATCCATGTTGTCACAAATGGCAGAATTTCCTTCTTTTTAAGGCTGAATAATTTTCCATTGTATGTATATACCACATTTTCTTTATTCATCCATCAATGAACATTTCGGTTGTTTTTATATCTTGGTTATTGTGAAGAGTGCTGCAAAGAACATGGGGAATATATGGACTATAAATACCTAGAAGTGAGATTGCTGGATCATATGGTAGTTCTGTTTTTAATTCTTTGAGGAACTTCTTACTGTTTTTATAATGGCTGTACCAGTTTACATTTACACCAACAGTGTATCAGGGTTCCCCTTTCTCCATATCCCCACCAACACTTTTTATCTTTTAAAAAATATAATAGCATTTCTAAGAGGTGTCAGTGACAGTTCAAGTTATTTAGCATGGAAGATTCTTGGTAAAGTACTACCCTTTGCATTTGGATAATAAATCTGGTTTGGTTTTATATTTTTTATGGAAGAAGGTCTATCACATTGCCTTAATGGTTTCATCTCTGAGGTTCAGATCAAGTCTTATCAGCGATACAGAACACCAGCGCTCCTGATAGCTCTCATAGTATATAGATTCAAGTAGTATGTACATAGTTGTTATAAAAATATTTTTGAGAATATTTCACCCTGTATAAAATCTATATAATTTTTCTTTCAGAATTTAGTAACAAGGAAAATATTATTTCCTCTGGGGTCCTATTATGTTTCTTCTTATCTGCTAAAGAAACATCAGGCTGAGTGTGGTGGTTCATACCTGTAATCCTAGCACTTTGGGAGGCTAAGGCAGGTGAATCACTTGAGGTCAGGGACTCAAGACCAGCCTGGTCAACATTAAACCTCATCTCAACTAAAAATTCAAAAATTAGTCAGGCATGGTGGCATGCACCTATAATCCTAGCTACTTGGGAGGCTGAGGCGGGAGAATCTCTTGAACCCAGGAGGCAGAGGTTGCAGTGAGACAAGATTGTGCCATTGCACTCCAGCCTGGGCAACAGTGTGAGACTCTGTCTCAAAAAAAAAAAAAAGGAAAAGAAAAGAAAAGAAACAAGAAACATCGTTTCCCTTTTCTCTTTGCCTGACAACTTAGTCATCCTCTTAACAATTTGGAGTTGCTGCCAGGTGTGGTGGCTCATGCCTGTAATCCCAACAATTTGGGAAGCCAAGGCGGGAGGATAGCTTGAGAACAGAACAGCCTGGGCTATAGCAAGACCCCATCTCTACAATAATAATAATAATAGTTATTATTATTATTATTTGGAGTTGGCATATATGCTTTCCTTGACTTTTTGTGTTAATTTTTTTTTTCTTTTTTTTTTTTTTTTACAAGACAGGGTCTCACTATATTACCAAAGTATGCCCTCGAAGTCTTGGGCTCGAGAGATACTTCACCCTCAGTTTCCCATATAGCTGGGACTATAGGCACATACCACTGCACCCATCTTCTATTTCTGTTTTATTAATTAATTTCAATTTTTATTGTCTGATTTTTGGTAGAAAAGGACAGTGTAAATATAAATTAGAAACTATACCATAAGTCTTGTTAGTTGTAATCATAATACAATATTATTTTATCTTCTAAGAAATTGCTGTAGGCCAATGTATCACTCAATGTATCTTCCTTATTTACTAGAATGGAAATTGTTCCACATGACCATTATTAAACTACATAGGGTCAAATGCAGTCTGATTTCACTCTGGAATCACTTTGCCTCTCCCTTTTTTCATTGAGGCCATTTTTATCTTGATCTTGAGACTATTCATGTTGATTTTCTTTTTCTTTTTCTTTTTCTTTTTTTTTCTTGAGACAGAGTTTTGCTCTTGTCGCCCAGGCAGGAGTACAGTGGCGCGATCTTGACTCACTGCAACCTCTGCCTCCTGGGTTCAAGTGATTCTCCTGCCTCAGCCTCCCAAATAGCTGGAATTACAGGTGCTCACCACCACGCCCGGCTAATTTTTGTATTTTTTAGTAGAGACAGGGTTTCACCACGTTAGCCAGGCTAGTCTTTAACTCCTGACCTCAGGTGATCCACCTGCCTCGACCTCCCAAAGTACTGGGATTATAGGCATGAACGACCGTGCCCAGCCTGAGACTATGTTTATTTTCATAGGGCAAAATTCTAAACCATCTGAAGATTCTGAAGAGAAACAAGGATAGGATTCAGAATTTTCAATCTGTGGAAGAAGATGAGATTCAGGCCTTGCTGGTAAGAGAGGTCTCTAGTAAATGTTCTGTATAAATGTGTGTGTATAGGGGCAGGGGTGTGTGTATAGGCAGTAGTGGGGCATAGGTTAGGGAGAGTGTGGGGGGAGTGTTGAGGAAAGGGGAGGGAGAGAGTGATCAAAGAGATTTCTGTTCTGAACTCATCCTCAGAAGATCTCACACGTGTTCTGGTGTTTCCTAGCCTCTCAAAGAAGTCACTTTTCTCTTTCTGCATTTACTGTAGACATTTCAGAACCACAGGCAAGATATTGTATCAGTGTTTGAACAGGGCCATCAGTTTTTGAGAGAAAGGGAACAGTAGCTGTTGGAGCAGCTGGTAGTGCTAGAGCAGGAACTCACCAAAAGGAGGAATAGCCATGTCATCAAGGGCTCTGAGGTGGTGGTCCAGCTTGGGACCCTGATCTCTGAGTTGGAGAAGAAGTCTTGGCAGTCAGCATTTGAACTTTTGAAGGTAAGGGACCAACCAAACTGTACCTGAGTCCTCTTGCTCCAGACTATGGTGTGGCCTATTTGCAAGAGATTTGGACCAGGAGTCAAGAGAGACAAGGTGTTATTCTCATTTACTGAGTTCTTTAATAAGTGAATTAGCCAACCAATAGGTTTTAAGACCCAAAGTGCAGTGGGCAGGGGTCTATAATATGCACAGACCATATAATGGAATATTAAGATCTGTACATTTATAATTACAATAAATAATCTGATGTTAAATCTTTTGGTCAGATTGGAGGCCACAAGAATTCTGGAAACAGCTAGTGTTTAGTCAGAGAAGGCTTCAAAGAAGAGGCTTTTGATGTTGGCCTTGAAGGAAATGGAAAGATTTATTTTTATTTATTTATTTATTTATTTATTTGAGATGGAGTCTCCCTCTGTCACCCAGGCTGGAGTGCAGTGGTGTGATCTCAGCTCACTGCAACCTTCACCTCCTGGGTTCAAGTGATTCTCCTGCCTCAGTCTCCTGAGTAGCTGGGACTACAGGCACCCACCACCACACCCGGCTAATTAAGATTTAGATTGTCAGAAAGGAGCCAAACATTCCACTTGGTAGGGGATGGGGACACTCTAGTTACAATTAGATAAATAAATGTGATAATAAACTTGGTATATGTGTGGGCAGGTGGGCGTAAGAGCTGGGGAAGATAGCAATAAGAAGATAGATAAGATGATAGGAAGGGGACATAGAATGAAGGTAGCTACCTTTCTGGAAGAGTCAGATTAAGTGAGGGAGAAATGAAAAGTACGATGGGGCCAACTGAGTTGAGGCCTTCCAAAGCCTCATGGAAGAGCTGGTTGTTCAAAAGAGCATGGCATTTCTCTTGCTCTCACTGTGTTAACAGGCCGGCTCCCCCTTTGCCTTCTGCCATAAGTTTAAGCTTCCTGAGATCTCACCAGAAACTGAGCAGACGCTGGTGTTATTCTTCTTGTACAGCGTGCAGAAATATGAGTCAGATAAACCTCTTTTCTTTACAAATGACCCAGCCTCGGGTATTCCTTTATAGTAATGGAAACAGACTAATATACTAGCTTACCCCAGGTCACAAGCCCCACACTCAGCAAGTCTTGCAGGGTCCCCTGGCACTCTGGATTTGGCAACCAGCCCCATGTTGAAGAGATAAAATCTGACCACCAGCTGCCACCATGGCCTCTTAGACTCTGGAAGGGGAGTCCTGGCCAGGTCACAGGATGCCGAGACGGTAAAAAGTCTTCCTCATCCCAGTTTTAGCTCCAGAATTTGATGATGCTCCCCATTTCTCCCTGGCTCAGCTTGTGGAGTCCCTGGGGCTTCTCCTAGCCCACAACCCCCAAACTCTGTAGCCAGGTGGCAGGGCCCAAAATTAGATTTGAGTTCAGGACCACAGGACCATTAGTCTCAGGGATTTGAGGTGGCAGAGGGGCAAGGTCTGAGGAATCTGAACAACAGGCCTTTATCTGCTTAGGTCCCCAGAAGGGAAGAAAAGAGCAAGACACCAGGGTCCTGGAATCTCAGAGTAGGAGGGGCTCCTTCCAGGCTCTCTGAGGGTGGGTGATCTGATGCCCTGGAGAAGGGTTCATCCTTGCTGTCCAGGGTGATGGTGGTTGGACACCTGGGTCCTTGAGGTCTGGGGAGGTGGAGAGAAACCTCCCTTGGGATATTGAGAAGATGCCTGAGCTTGAACTCATCATTGATCTCACTGTAAACTGATACGGTCTTCAGCTCCTATGGCACACCCACCCTTGACCCTACAGGAACTGTGTCCCTATCACTACCAGCAGCCCTGTGGTCACTGCAGCAGTTCCTACTGTCTCAAAAGATGTACGTAGTCAACAGTTGTGACTGCAGGTTGCTGGGGCTGGACTTGGAAAGGATCATTAGGTTGTGGCATGGAGAAGTGCCTGGAAACACTGGAATCAGGAACCAAGGCTGGCCACTTTGTGGTGGCACAGGCCTCACTCTCCTCTTCTCTCCTGATTCTCCGTGACACCCAGCATTTGGGGGTTCTGGCTCTGGAAAAGAGGGAATGCCTTTCATCACCTCCTCTCTCTCATCTTCTCTTCTTTTCCCATTTCTTCCATGTGTGTTTCTGACTTACAGTATTCCTGTCAGTACAGAAAACTTCCTAAAACTTAAGGGTAGCCTACCAATGAGTTATAGAGCTAACACCCGTGCAATTACCATCCAGCTGAAAAAACAGAGACCTCTGCCAGATCTCCCAGCTGGAAGCCCGTGTGCCTCCCTGGAAACAGAACCCATCCCTCTTGCACAGGTGTCCACTAAACTGACCCCTTCGCATCTGACTCCTCTCCCTCCACTCCACTGGCCTCTGTTCCCTTCATGTCATGATTTCCTCACTATTTTGGCTTCTCCAGGAGCCTCCCTCATCTTCCTCGGCCAAAGCTCCAGGGCCTCTCCTCCCCTCCCCCATCCTAGGATTAGAGAATCCAGAGTTAATTCCTGGGATAAGGCCATTTCATCCTGAGAGCAGTAGGATCCCATCTAGGATACCACATTACATTTCATCCCATTATGTCTCTTAAGGTTCCTCTGGCTGTGAGGATTTCTCAGATTTTCCTTGTTTTTGATGACCTTGACATTTTTTGAGGAGTATTGGTCAGGCATATTGTGGAATGTCCTTTGACTTGAATGTGGTTGGGGTTATGGGTGTTGAGGAGGAACAGCACAGAGGTGAAATGCCACTCTCAGCACATCAGGGGTACACGCCACCCACTTATCACTGATGATGTCAGCCTTCATCACCTGCCTAAGGTAGTGTTTCCCAGTTTCTCCCCCGTCAAGTTCCTTTCTTAGCTTTCCCTTTTCCATAATGGAGTCTTTGGAAGGAAGTCGCTATGTGCAGCCCACGGATAAGGGGTGTTCTTCTACAAACATTCACATGCAGGTTTTTATGCAAAGTAAGTTTTCAAATTCATTGTCAGGAGTGTGATCACGGTGTTGTATGGCAAGTCTTATGTTTAGCGTTATAAGAAACTGCTCATATTGGCCAGGTGTGGTGGCTCATGCCTGTAATCCCAGCACTTTGGGAGGCCGAGGTGGGTGGATCATGAGGTCAGGAGATCGAGATCATCCTGGCTAACACGGTGAAACCCCGTCTCTACTAAAAATACAAAAAAATTAGCCAAGAATGGTGGCGGCGCCTGTAGTCCCAGCTACTTGGGAGGCTGAGGCAGGAGAATGGCGTGAAACCGAGAGGCAGAACTTGCAGTAAGCCGAGATCCTGCCACTGCACTCCAGTCTGGGTGACAGAGCCAGACTCTGTCTCAAAAAAAAAAAAAAAAAAGAAGAAAATGCTCATACTTTCTAGAGTGGCTGTGCCATTTCCATTTCTGCCAGCAGTGGATGAGGGTTCCTGTCATTTGGCATCCTCGTAGCACTTGGTACTACTAGATTTTTGGGTTTTAGTTATTCTAGTAGATGTCAAATGGTATATCATTGTTGTTTTCATTTGCATTTCCCTAATGACAAATGACATTGAGCATCTCCTCACTTGCCATCTGTAGATCTTTGGAGAGGCATCTGTTTGGACGTTTGCCCATTTTTAAATTGGGTAAATGTTTTCTTATTGTTCAGTTTTGAGGGTTCTTTCTATATTCCAAATACAAGTCTTTTATCAGATATGTAGTTTGAAAATATTTTCTTCTAGTCTGTGTCCTTTACTGACATAGTAACACACATTAATGCATAGGTATATTTTTCTAGGAGAAGAAATGAGAAGTTTCTAACTGCGAAGGTTTCTGGGTAGATGACCTGAGGGACAAGCAAAGGTGGTGGGGGTGCAATGGGAATAACTTATCTTTGTATATTTTTGGATATCTTTTGAATTTTCTTGTGTGTGCATTAATGTTTTCAAAAATAAATTACGTAAAAATCCCTTACACTTGTCCCACCTTTGACAGATCATGTCCCGAGCATGTGTTAAGACTCGGATATTGATCCTCTATTCTAGGACCAAAATGGTTCTCACTGAACTATTTTGCCTTAAAATTTCCATTTCTGGAAAAGGTGGTTAGAGTATATGAATAAATCCTTTCACCAAAAAAGCTAAAAATGCCATGTATAACAAAATTCAAAAAGCATCTTCTTAAAAGCATCAAATTGCTGACAAGATGGTAATAAATGACCACACCCCACAAGGAAAGGAAAGATACTGCTTGGCCTCATAGACAGCAGTGGCCTGAGGAATGCAGAAAAGGCTCAAGTTCATTGCCCAGAGCTGAGACATAGGGGCCCCGCACTTCTAGCTCTTTTCTCTGAACACCTCACTTTGTACCCATGTGCCTTCCCTTTAAAAACTGTATAGTTTTTCTTTTTCTGATATAGTATAATGTAAGTGTATAATATATGACATAACGTATATTCACTGTAGAAGCATTATAAAATTCTGGGAAGAATAAATGACAAATTAAAAATAACCCCTAACCCTTACACCTATATTTGGTTGCATTTCCTCCGAGTCTGTTTATATTCTCCGACTGCTGCATGAGTGCTAGATCTCTCTCTCCCCACCACTCTCTGTTCCCCTGTCCCTCTGCCCCTCCCCCCCAGTTGATGAGCACAGACCTCAGTGTCCACCCCCCAAAGCCCTGCACTCTCCAGATGCCATTTCCTGGATCACTTTACTCTGACATCTCCTGAGAAGGGTATTTCCTACTTTCTCCTCCACTCTTTCTGCACTCCCACCTTGAGGTGATGAGTTGATTTCTCTTTGACTTAGGAAAAAAGAACTCAGGTGAGAACTGCATTATCATCCCACTACTATCCACACATTGCACCTGTCTCCTCAGCCTTCCCACCAGCACCAGTGATGATGGATGGCCAGGCCCTCCCTCTTCTGTATCAATTTCTACTTTATTGATTCATTCATTCCTGCATACAAACATGCTGTAATATTTCCCATTAAAACAACAAAACTAAAATAAAACAAAATCTTACCATAAAAATCCACTGCCTGATCCCCTATCTCCCTCTAACTACTACCCCATCTTCCTGACACTCTTTATAGAAAAATTAGTGAGTCAATCCTCTCCTGTCTTTGTAAACAACAGATGGATATATAGACAGTATTTAAAAATTTTTTAAATATCTACAAGGTTTGTTATGAAGAAACACATCTCCAGTGTTCATGCATGCCATTTCCTGAACCCCAGAGGCAACCTGCTTGACTTTTTTTTTTTTGCCTAATTCTTTTATTGTGACTTCTGTTCCTCTAAATAGTGTGCTTATAGTGCGCCTTTGTTTTTTGTTTTCAATTTTTTTTGAGACGGAGTCTCGCTTGTCGCTAGGCTGGAGTGCAGTGGCGTGATGTTGGCTCACTACAACCTCCACCTCCCGGTATCAAGAAATTCTCCTGCCTAAGGCTCTCTAGTAGCTGGGACTATGGGCGTGCACCACCACGCCCAGCAAATTTTTGTATTTTCTTTAGTACAGATGGGGTTTCACCATGTTGGCCAGGATGGTCTCGATCTCTTGACCTCATGATCCACCCACCTCGGCCTCCCAAAGTGCTGGGATTACAGGTGTGAGCCACAATGCCCGGCCTGTTGTTTATTTTATTTTTGAGATGGAGTCTTGCTCTGTTGCCCAGGCTGGAGTGCAGTGGTGCAACCTCGGCTTACTGCAAGCTCCGCCTCCCAGGTTCATGCCATTTTCTTGCCTCAGCCTCCTGAGTAGCTGGGACTACAGGCACCCACCACCATGCCCAGCTAATTATTTTTGTATTTTTAGTAGAGACGTATTTTCACCTTGTTAGCCAGGCTGGTCTCGATCTCCTGACCTCGTGATCTGCTGGCCTTGGCCTCCCAAAGTGCTGAGGATTACAGACATGAGCCACCACACCCGGCCCGTTGTTTATTTTTATCTATCATCCATAGTGGATAGCTCCGTTCCACATACTCTTGCCCTCCCAATGTAGTTATTTTCTTATTTTGGTTAGCTCAGTGTTCAGTGTTTACATTATTATGACCATGTAAATGGTATTCACAACTAGGCTAGCAGCTGTGATTACTTTCCCTCTGTCAAATTTACTTCTTAATTTGCCTGAGGTTAATAAATGTCTTGTTCCTTCACGTGCTTAGTTTCTGCCTTACTCATTACAAGATCTCTCCCAAACTTTCCCCAGCAGCCTCTGCTATGGTTTGAATGTGTCCTGCAAAGCTCATGTATTGTAAATTGGATCCCTGTATCAGTCCATTCTCGTATTGCTATAAGGAAGTCACTGAGACTGGGTAATTTATAAAGAACAGTGGTTTACTTGGTTCATGATTTTGCAGGCTGTACAAGCATGGTACTGGTAGCTGCTTGGCTTCTGGGGAGGCCTCAGGAAGCTTTCACTTATTATGGAAGGAGAAGCAGAAGCAGGCATGTCACTTGGTGAAAGCAGGAGGAAGTGGGGAGGGAGGTGCCACATATTTTTAAACAACCAGATCTCAGGAGAATGCACTATGACAAGGACAGCACCAATCTATGAGGGATCCTGCTCCATGACCCAAACACCACCTACCATGACCCACCTTCAACAATGGGGATTAAAATTCAACATGAGATTTAGAGGGGGGGCAACACCCAAACTATATCAGTCTCCAATGCAGTGGTGTTGGGAGGTGGGATCCAATGGAAGGTGTTTGTGTCACCAGGGTTTTGCCCTCATGAATTAATACCATTACTGCGGGAGCAGGTTCACCCCTTTTGGCTTCTCTTGTCCTCTCTCTTGCCCTTCCATCTTCTGCCATGTGAAGACACAGCAAGAGTGCTTCAACAGACGCTGGTGCCTTGATCCTGGACTTCCCAGTCTCCAGAACTGTGAGAAAATAAATTTCTGTTCTTAATTGACTCAGTCTGTGGCATTTTGTTATAGCAGCATACACAGACCATATAGTTCGTTCTTGCATTGCTACAAAGAAATACCTGAGTCTGGGTAATTTATAAAGAAAAGTTTATCTGGCTCACGGTTGTTCAGATTCTATGGGAAGCATGATTCTGGCACTTGCTAGGCTTACTGGAGAGGCCTCAAGGCCTCAGGAAACTTAGTCATGAGAAGGCAAGGCAAGGCAAAGCAAAGAGCAAGGGGGCACGGGAGGTGCTACACACTCTAAAACAACCAAATCTTGTGAGAAAATCCGAGAACAGCACCAATGGAATGGTGCTAAACCATGAGAAACGGCCCCCAAATCACCTCCCATCAGGCCCCACCTCCAACAATGATACAAGTTGACATGAGGTTTGGACAGGGACACAGATCCAAACCATAACACAGACTAAAACAGTCTCCCTGACTATATTCAAGCACATCTGGGATTCCATCAACCTCACTGTTGTGAAGACATCTGGCCCACAGACCTCAGTCCTGCTACCTGTGGACTGGTGCCCACACACCTGGGGCAGTTCTGGCTTCCTGGATCTTTCACCTTGGTCATTCCTTTGCCGATGTTATAAAAATAAAAATAAAAATAAAAATCCTACAACAACTTTGGGTAAGGCTGGATTTTTTTCATAAACTTCTATCAAAGTAACAGATTACATGCAGAAACAGCTATGAAAATCCACTAGTCTAATGAGAGACCGGAAGAAAACTTGTAAGCATGTAAAATGTAAAAAAATACTCTTCTCGCTGTATTATTTTGGTAAATAGTTATTTCTCATGAAAATATTTCTAACATGTAATGGGTTATTAACACTCTAGATCAATTAACTCTTTAAAGTTTTAAATTCTAATATGGTAAATATTAACAGATGAAAACAATTACTTTTGGCATCTTCACTAATTCCTAAGAGCATATAGGGATCATAAAACCAAAGCTTTTGAGAACCAACGACATAGCTCCTGGGCCAGGACTACAGGGAGACAGTGTGACAAAAACCGCTCGGCGCAGAAGGATCAGGGCGAAATCCCAGGTCCTCCGGCAGGACCACCGCTCTCAGGGTCTCAGGTCTTGCCTGAGAGCCGTGTCTAGATCAGGAAAGCCCGGCCTTGCAGATTCCCCATGCCCGGAAGTTTCTTCCCCCTGTCGCCACCTATGGGCCTGAGACTTTCTGCAGATACCGAGAAGCGGCTTGTGAAGCCCCGCACCCTCCTCCTGCTGCTGCTCCCAGGGACTCTGGCCCTGAGACCAAGACCTACGTGGGTATGTGCAGGGTCGGGAAAGAAACCGCCTTTGCAGCTAGGAGCAAAACCCCCCCAACCCGTGGAGCCGCGCCAGGAGGGTTGGCAAGCCTCAGTTCCCTATTCATAGGCTCCTACTTCGTTTGGAATTGGTGTTCTGTGGTCTCACTGATGTCACGAATGAATCCGTACACCCTCGCGGTGTTAACAATCCCTAAAGATTGGTGTATCTGTTCAGACTGATCTGAAACTTTTTCCATTCTGATTGGTTCGTGCTCTATGCTGTCAAGAGTGAAGCTGCACCTCTTAGCTAACAGTGAAAACCCCTTCTCTACTAAAAATACAAAAAAACAGCCGGTCCTGGTGGTGGGCACCTGTGGTCCCACTTACTCAAAAATGAAACAGAGGTTGCATCGAACTGGCATCTATGACACTGCACTCCAGCGTGAGAAACAAAATAAGACTCCATCTCAGAAGGAGTGAGGCTGCAGACCTTCCATGGTGAGTGTTACAGCTCTTAAAAGCAACCCGTCTGAAATTGGTCATTCGCCTCAGTGGGTTCGTGGTCTTATTGATTTCGGTAATAACGCTGCAGACCTCCACGTTGTTACAGCTCATGAAAGAAACAAACATAACACAATAACCACCCACAATACTCTACCACACATGCGGATCCAAAAAAACTGCAGTCCGCCAGCGCAGGCAGCCTGCTTTTATTCCCTTATCTGACCCCACCCACATCCTGCTGATTGGTCTATTTTACAGAGAGCTGATTGGTCCTTTTTACAGAGAGCTGATTGGTCCATTTTGACAGAGTGCTGATTGGTGCATTTACAATCCTTGAGCTAGAGTCACGCAGTGCTAGTCAGCTAGATACAGAGTTAGCTAGATACAGAGTACCAATTGGTGTATTTACAAACCCTGAGCTAGACACAGAGTGCTGATTGGTGCATTTACAATCCTTGCGATAGACACAGAGTCACAGAGTGCTAGTCCTCCAAGTCTCCACTAGGTTAGCTAGATACAGAGTACCAATTGGTGTATTCACAAACCCTGAGCTAGACACAGAATTCTGATTGGTCTATTTACAAACCCTGAGCTAGGAACAGAGTGCTGATTGGTGCACATACAATCCTCCGGCTAGATATAAAAGTTCTCCAAGTCCCCATGCGGCTCAGGAGCCCAACTGGGTTCACCAAGTGGATCCTGCATCGGGGCTGCAGGCCTAGTGGCCAGCCAGTCCGGAGCCGCGCCTGCACTTCTCAGCTCTCGGGCTGTCCATGGGACTGGCCGCCACTGAGCAGGGGGCAGCGCCCGTCGGGGAGGCTCAGACCGCGCGGGAGCCCACCGCTGTGGGGAACTCACACACGGGGGTTGCAGGTCCCGAGCTCTGCCCCGCGGGGAGGCAGCTAAACCTGGCGAGAATTTGAGTGCAGCGCCGGCGGGCCGGCACTGCTGGGAGACCCGGCGGAACCTCCACAGCTGCTGGCCCGGGTGCTAAGCCCCTCACTACCCTGAGCGGGCGGCGCCGGCCGCTCAGTGTGCGGGGGCCCGCCGAGCCCGCGCCTGCGCCTGCCGGAACTTACACTGGCCCGCGAGCGCTGCTCGCAGCCCCGGCTCCCGCCCGCGCCTCTCCCTGCACACCTCCCCGCAAGCAGAGGGAGGCGGCTCTGGCCTCAGGCAGTCGAGAGGGGCTCCCACGGTGCCGTGGCGGGCTGAAGGGCTCCTCAAGCGCCACTAGAGTGGACGCCGAGGCCGAGGAGGCGCTGGGAGTGAGGACTGCTAGCACGTTGTCACCTCTCAGTATTTTAGCACCACCGTGTCCCGGCCCGGCCGCGGGGAGCCCTGCTTCATCGCCGTGGGCTACGTAGAGGACACGCAGTTCGTGCGGTTCGACAGTGACGCAGCGAGCGCCGTGGGTGGAGCAGGAGGGGCCAGAGTATTGGGACCGGGAGATACGAAGCGCCAAGACCCACGCAGAGACTTTCCAAGGGAACTTGCAGACCCTGCTTCGCCACTACGAGAGCGAAGCCGGTGAGTGACCCCAGCCCGGGACGCAGGTCACGACTCCTCCCCGTCCCCTACGGACGGCCCGGGTCGCCCCGGGTCCAGGTCCGAGATCCACCCCGAGGCTGCGGGACCTGTCTGGAGCCTCGACTTGGGAGAGCCCCAGGCGCGTTTACCGGGTTTCATTTTCAGTGTAAGCGAAAATCGGCGCGAGTGCGTCGGGGCGGGGCGGGGCTTAGTGGGCGGGGCTGAGGGTGGGGGAGGGGCCAGGGTCTCACAGCTTCCAGGAGATGTTTGGCTGAGTTGTAGGTTCCAAGGCCCGCTTTCTCCGCGGGTATGAGCAGCATGCCTAAGACTACAAGGATTACCCCGCCCTGAACGAGCACCTGTGCTCCTGGACTACGGCGGCTCAGATCACTGAGCCCAAGTAGGAGTAGGTCGAAGAGGCAGAGCAATCCAGGGCCTACCTGGAGGGCCCGTGTGTGTAGTCCCTACACAGATGCTTGGAGTACGGGAAGGAGACCCTATAGCCTGCGGGTGCCAGGGGCGGTGGGGCGTCTCGCTGATCTGTAGATCTGGCTGGCCTCCCACGAGGAGGGGAGGAAAATGGAATCAATGGTAGAATATCACTCTCCCTCTGGGTTTCATATCCCGAGACGTGACTCTGAGGGACAATTAAGTGATGAAGTCTCTGAGGGAATGGAGGGGAAGACAATCCCTAGAATACTGATCAGTGACTCCCTTTGTCCCCCACAGCAGCTTTGGGTACCACAGGGCGATTTTCTCTCAGACCTTGTTCTCTGCCTCACACTCAGTGTCTTTGGAGGTCTGATTTCAGCCTTTCTGCGTCTCTTGGCTTCTACCTGGGTCAGAAGCTTAAGTCCTCAGAGACCTGGAGCCTCTCAACCTAGGCTGCGTTATCCAGATTCTAGACCTTTCCAAGGAATAGGAACATTATCCCAGATTCCTGTGATAATTATTCCTATGATAAATCCCAGGCTGGTGTCTGGGTTTTGCGCTCTCTCCCCGACCCCAGGTGTCCTGTCCATTCTCAGGGTAGTCACATGGGCGCGGAGTGCAAAGTGTCTGAATTTTCTGACTCTTCCCCTCAGACCCCCCAAAGACACACGTGATCAACCACCCCATCTGACCCTGAGGCCACCCTGAGGTGCTGGGCCCTGGGCTTCTACCCTGTGGAGATCACACTGACCTGGGTGTGGGACGGGGAGGACCAAACTGATAGTGAATGAGTCTCATGAGATCTGATGGGGTTTTTCTGTTTGTTTTGTTTTGTTTTTTTCTGAGAGGGACTCTCGCTCTGTCGCCAGGCTGGAGTGCCGTGGTGCAGTCTTGGCTTACTGCAACCTCCGCCTCCTGGGTTCAAGCGATTCTCCTGCCTCAGCCTCCCGAGTAGCTGGGACTACAGTCATGTACCACCACGCCCAGCTAATTTTTGTATTTTTAGTACAGACGGGGTTTCACCGTGTTGGCCAAGATGGTCTCGATATGTTGACCTCGTGATCCCCCTGCCTCAGCCTCCCAAAGTGGTGGAATTACAGACGTGAGCCACCGCGCCCAAATGAGACCTGATGGTTTTTTAAAAAATGGAGTTTTCCTGCACGAGCTCTCTCCTTGCCTGCTGCCATCCAGGCAAGATGTGACTTGCTCCTCCTTGCCTTCCACCACGATCGTGAGGCCTCCCCAGCCATGTGGAACTGTTAACTCCGTTAAACCTCTTTCTTTTGTAAATTGCCCGATCTCGAGTATGTCTTTACCAGCAGTGTGAAAACAGGCTAATACACAAGTGAAACATATTATACATTTTAATCGATTAAAGACTAGTAGGCAGCATTCACCATGAGCTGATACAAGAGCCCGTGGGCCTTGAGGGAATATTTGCTGGTAGTCAACTACAAACGGTTAGTCTGACATCCCCTCTTCCTATTTAGATGCCCTTTATTTCTTTCATTTTGCCAAGACAAAGAGAAGGCAGCTTTGTCTTGTGCTGGGTTTCAAGGGGAATGCTTCCCCCATTTAGTATGATGTTGGCTGTTGGTTTGTCATAGATGGCTCTTATTATTTTGAGGTATGTTCCTTCAATACCTAGTTTATTTTATTTTATTTTATTTTTAAACATTGGGAGGAAGCATTTTAATCAGATGGTAGGGGATGGTAACACTGTACAGGGAGCACTCACAGCTCCAAGAGCTTCCTTCCAAAGTATGACGAAGTTCCTTTAAATAACTAGATTTCCTGCAGCCTGGTCCTCTGCCCATGGGAAGGAGGGGAAATGGATGTGAAAAGCATTGTGGCCTGCCCTCCTGTCATTCATAGATCCAGTTCTGAACACAGCTCGTGTAATCTACCAGTTCCTCAGGGTGAAACCACAAGCTGATCTCGTTCTCTGCACTCTCCACGGAATCACTGCCATGTATAATGTTCCTGCCAACTTGTATGCAGAAGTCTCCACGGATGGTCCCAGGCTTGGAGTCCACAGGGTTGGTCTCCCCGAGCATGACTCGGCCTGTCTTCACCACATTCAGCCCCTCCCAGACCATGGCAACTAGGGGCCCTGAGTGCATGTATTTCACCAGGCCAACAAAGAATGGACGGTCCTTCAGGTCAATGTAGTGTTCCTTGAGAAGGTCTTCAGAAGCTTGCATGGATTTCAGACCAACAAGGCGGAATCCTTTCTGCTCAAAACGCTTGATAATCTCTCCGACAAGACCCCGCTGGACCCCATCTGGTTTGATCGCAATGAAGGTACGCGCACAGTTGGCCATGGTCCCTTCCAGTTGCTTAGGTTTGAACTCCCGCTGCAGCTGCCAGGACCCAAAACGCTCCAGGGACCCACGTGGTTCACAGCACTTGCTATTGAGTGTTTTTAACATAAAGGAATGTTGAATTTTATCAAAAGGCTTTTCTGGATCTATTAAGATAATCATGTGATTTTTGTCTTTAGTTCTATGTATGTGATGAATCACACTTAATTGATTTGCATGTGTTGAGTCAATCTTGCATCCTGGATATGAAACCTACTTGACATGGTGGATTAGCTTTTTGATGGGCTGCTGGATTTGGTTTGCAAGTACTTTGTTGAGGATTATTGCATCAATGTTCATCAAACATATTGACCTGAAGTTTTGTTTTTTTGTTTTGTCTCTGCCAGGTTTTGGTATCAGGATGATGCTGGCCTCATAGAATGAGTTGGGGAGCTCCTCCTCTTGTATTTTTTTGGAATAGTTTCAGTAGGAATGGTACCAGCTCTTCTTTGTCCATCTGGTAGAATTCAGCTGTGAATCCATCAGGTTCAGGACTGTTTTTGGTTGGTAGGCTATGTATTACAGATTGAGTTTTGGAGCTCATTATTGGTTCTTGCAAGGAATCAATTTCTTCCTGGTTCAGTCTTGGGAGGGTGTATGTTTCCAGGAATTTATCTCCTAGGTTTTCTAGCTTGTGTGCATACAGGTGTTCATAGTAGCTTCTGACGGTTATTTTTATTTCTGCAGAGTCAGTGGTAACATCTCTTTTGTCATTTCTAATTGTGCTTATTGGGATCGCCTCTCTTCCTTATTAGTCTAGCTAGCAGCCTATCCTATTAATTTTTTCAAAAAACCATCTCCTGAATTCGTTGATCTATTGAGTATTTTTTTGTGTCTTGATTTCCTTCAGAACTTAACTCATTCTTAACATTTCACAGCCCACTTTCAGTTAATAATGTACTAGTTCACATAAATATAGAAATCTTGCAACCATTTATCTTCTATATGACGTCCATCTTTTATACTAAAAATATATGTAATATATTTACATAGATTATAAGCCCCATAAGAAAGGCTTCTTATTTTACCTTTAAACAGTTCTATATATATAAAGTAAGATTAAATCGGGGGAGGGGGGAGCAAGATAGCCTTTTGCACTTAATATCTACCATTTCTGACATCTTAATCTTTTCTGATAATTTCATTTTCCACTTGGTATCATTTGTTTTTAGCCTGAAAAATTGTCTTTACCAATTTTTATTGTATAGATCTGCTGGTGACAGATTCTCTTAATTTTCTTTTACCTGAAATATCTCCTTATTTTGCCTTTATCTTGAAGGACATCTGTACTGGATATAGAATCCTTAGTTGACCTTTTTTTTTCTTCCAGCATTTTAAAGATGTTATTCTACTTTGTTTCTCTGGTTTCTGATGAGAAATCATTGGTCAGGACGAGAGAAACAGAGAAACGAAAACTGAGAAAATAACATGGTAGACCTAAAACCTATCATATCAATAATGACAAAAGCTTGTATAAATCAACACTCCAATTAAGGGCAGAGATTCTGTGACTGAATTAAAGAAAAAAATAACCCAATCATATGCTCTTTTCAAGACATGAACTTTCTTTCTTTCTTTTTTAATTTAACGTTTATTTTTAGTTCAGGGTACATGTGCAGGTTTTTTACATAGGTAAATTTGTATCATGGGAGTTTGTCATGTAGTTTCTGTGCCCATTAGTACCCACCCAGGTATTAAGCCTAGCATCCATTCATTATTTTTCTTGATCCTCTCCCTCCTTCCACCCTCTACCTTCAAGTAGGCCTCAGTGTGTGTTGTTCTCCTCTATGTGTCCATATGTTCTCATCATTTAGCTCCCACTCATAACTGAGAATATGTGGCAATCGGTTTTCTGTTCCCGTATTAGTTAGCAAAGGATAATGCCCTCTAGCTCCATCCATGTTCCTGCAAAGTACATGATCTCATTTTTTTTTTTGTGGCGGCATAGCGTTCCACAGTACATATGTGCCAGATTTTCTTTAGCCAGTCTACCGTTGATGGGCATTTAGGTTGATTCCATGTCTTTGCTATCGTGACTGCTGCTGCAATGAACACACATCTGCATGTTAAACATGCAATTTCAATATGAAGACACAGATAAATAAAAATTGATGGAAAAAGCAGTGCCATACAAAGAGTAAGCATGGGGGATTGAAATGGTTATTTTACTACCAGTAAAAGACTTTCAAATAATATATATTACCAGAGAGAAAAAGAGGCACTTCATAAATGAAAGGGTAAATTCAACAGAAAGACATGCAACCAGAAATGGGTCCAATAGCAAGTCTTCAGAGTTCATGAAGAAAAATTAACAAAAATAGAGAAGTGAAGAATTCTACAAACATGATTATAGATTTCAAAGCTTTCTTTGAGCTATAAATATAACTAAGAAAAATTTAGCAAAGACATAGAAAATTGAAAAGCATTAACAAGCACCCAGACTTAATTTATTTATATACATATGCACATCAATGAAAAATACATATTATCTCAAGTATGAATGATATATTTACCAGGAGAAACAGTATTTCAGGCCACAAAACAATAAATTTGAAAACATTCAAATCATACAGAATTTATTTTCTGACCATAATGGAAATACATTAGAAATCTCTAACAATAAGATGATCCTGTGGGACTGAATGCTTTTGTCATCCTTAAACTCAGAATTGAAACCTAATCTCTAATGTGATGGTGTTTGGAGGTAGATCCATTAGGAAGTGATCATGCAATGAAGGCAAAAACCCTCAATGAGATGAATGCCCTTGTAAAAGGCACCCCAGAGAGCTCCTTGCCCCTTCCACCATGTGAGGACACCAAGAAAAGAAAACATCCATGAATCAGGAAGCAGCCCTTACCATACACTGACTCTTCCCAGGCCTTGATCTTTGACTTCCCAGCCTCCAGAACTGTGAGAAATAGATTTCTGTTGTTTGCAAGCCATATAGACTATGGTATTCTGTTATAACTGCCCAGATTGACTAAGACAGATGATCATGAAAATACCAAGTGTTGGAAATTAACATCAAAATTCTGAATGACAATTTATTCAAAGAGGAAATCACTAGAGAAATTAGAAAGTCTTCTGTATTCTGAAGGATAATGAAACACAACATATCAAATGTATGAGATGCAGCTGAAGTAGTACTAGAGAAAAAATCGATATCCTTAAATGTCTATATTAAGAAAGAAGGTAGGTCTCAAATTAGTAAATTAGTTTCTGCTATAAGAAACAAAGAAGAACAAATTAAACCAAAGCATGCAGAAGGAAGAAAATAATAATAGAAAAAATGAAGCAGAAAGGTAGAATTTTAGTGAACTCAAATATTGGTTCTATGGGGAAAAATCAGTGCACTGTATAAATTTCTAGCTAGACTGATCAAGACAAAAAGATGCACATTAACAATGTCAAGAAAAAATGAACATCAGTGCACATTCTCTAGATCTCAAAAATACTGATAATCTCATGTCAGTAAGTTTGACAAGCAAATGAAATGAACAATTTCCTTGAGAGAGAAAACTTACGAAAACTGACCTGAGAAGAGATAGAAAATGTGGCCAGTCATATACTGATTGTAAAAATTGAATTTGTAATCAAAATCCTCATTATGGGAAACTCCAGGTCCAGAAGGCTTCACTGATGAATTGTATCAAATAATTTAGAAATAACATGAATTTTACACATACCTTTTAGAAATTAAAGGAGGCAACAATTTTCAATTTATGAAGTAAGCTGTACTAGTCCGTTTTCATGCTGCTGATAAAGACATACTGGAGACTGGGAAGAAAAAAGTTTAATTGGACTTACAATTCTACATGGCTGGGGAGGCCTCAGAATCATGGCAGGAGGTGAAAGGCATTTTTTACATAGTGGCAAGAGGAAATGAGGAAGATGCAAAAGCGGAAACCTTGATAAAACCATCAGATCAGCCGGGCAAGGTGGCTCACGCCTGTAGTCCCAGCACTTTGGGAGGCCGAGGTGGGTGGATCACCTGAGGTCAGGAGTTTGAGACCAGCCTGACCAAGATGGTGAAACCGTGTCTCTACTAAAAATACAAAAGAATTAGCTGGACTTGGTGGAGGGCACCTGTAATCCCAGCTACTCATAAGGCTGAGGAAGAAGAATCACTTGAACCCGGGAGGTGGATGTTGCAGTGAGCTGAGACCACGCCATTGTACTCCAGCCTGGGGGAAAGAGCAAAACAAACCATCAGATCTTGTAAACCTTATTCAATACCACAAGAACAGTATAGGGGAAACAGCCCCCATGATTCAAATTATCTCCCACTGGGTCCCTCCTACAACAAGTAAGAATTATGGGAGTACAATTCAAGATGAGATTTGGGTGGGGACACAGAGCCCAATCATATCATTCTGCTCCTGGCCCCTCCAAATCTCATGTCCTTACATTTCAAAACCAATCATGTCTTCCCAACAATCCCCCAAAGTGTTTCCTCATTTCAGCATTAACCCAAAAGTCCACCATCCAAAGTCTCATCTGAGACAAGGCAAGTCTCTTCTGCTTATGAGCCTGTAAAATCAAAAGCAAGCTAGTTACTTCCTAGATACAGTGGGGGTATAGGTATTGGGTAAATACAGGTATGCCAAATGAAGGAAGTGGCCAAAACAAAGGAGTTACAGGGCCGATACAAGTCCTAAATCCAGTGGGGCAGTCAAATTCTAAAGCTCCAAGATGATCTCCTTTGACTCCATGTCTCACATCCAGGTCATGCTGATGCAAAAGGTAGGTCCCCATATCTTGAGCAGCTCTGCCCCTGTGGCTTTGCAGGGTACATACTCCCTCCCAGCTGCTTTTACAGTCTGGCGTTGAGTGTGACTTTTCCAGGTGCACAGTGCAAGCTGTTGGTGGATCTACCATTCTGGGGTTTGGAGCATCGTGGCCCTCTTCTCACAGCTCCACTAGGCAGTAAAACTCTGTGTGGGGGCTCCAGCCCCACATTTCCCCCCCACACTGCCCTAGCAGAGGTTCTCCACGAAGGCCCTGCCCTGCAGCAAAGTTTTGCCTAGGCATCCTAGCATTTCCATACATCTTCTGAAATCGAGATGGAAGTTCCCAAACCTCCATTCTTGACTGCTGTGCACCTGCAGGCTCAAAACCAAGTGGAAGCTATCAAGGCTTAAAGCTTGCACCCTCTGGAACCGTAGGCCAAGCTGTACCTTGGCCGCTTTTAGCAACAGTGGGAGCATCTGGGACGCAGGGCACTGAGTCCCTAAGCAACACACAGCATGGGGACTCTGGGCCTGGACTATGAAACCATTTGTTCCTCCTATGCTTCTGGATCTGTGATGGGAGGGGCTACCATGAAGACCTATGGCATGCCCTGGAGACATTTTCCCCATTGTCTTGGGGAATCAACGTTTGGCTCGTTGTTACTTAACGCAAATTTCTGCAGCCAGCTTGAGTTTCTCCTCAAAAAATGGGTTTTTCTTTCTACTGCATCGTCAGGCTGCAAATTTTCTGAACTTTTATGCTGTTTCCCTTTTAAAATGGAATGCTTTTAACAGCACCCAAGTCACCTTTTAAATGCTTTGCTGCTTAGAAATTTTATCCACCAGATACCCTAAATCATCTTTCTCAAGTTCAAAGTTCCACAAATCTCTAGGGCAAGGGCAAAATGCCACCAGTCTCTTTGCTAAAATGTAACAAGAGTCACCTTTGCTCCAGCTCCCAACAAGTTCCTGATCTCCATCTGAGACCACCTCAGCCTGGACCTTATTGTTCATATCACTATCGGCATTTTTGTCAAAGCCATTCAACAAGTCTCTAGGAGGTTTCAAACTTTCCCACATTTTCCTGTCTTGTTCTGAGCCCTCCAAACTGTTCCAACCTCTGCCTAATACCCAGTTCCAAAGTCGATTCCACATTTT
Organism: Papio anubis; assembly: GCF_008728515.1. Taxonomy (NCBI): domain Eukaryota; kingdom Metazoa; phylum Chordata; class Mammalia; order Primates; family Cercopithecidae; genus Papio; species Papio anubis. Next base: position 29,873,631 of record NC_044981.1, read on the forward strand.
CGGGTATCTTTTCAGTAGCGCCCCACTCTACTGGTACTAATTTACTGTATTAGTCCGTTTTCACGCTGCTGATAAATACCCAAGACTGAGAAGAAAAAGAGGTTTAATTGTACTTTAGAATTCCACATGGTTGGGGAGGCCTCAGAATCATGGCGGGAGGTGAAAGGCACTTCTTAACGTGGCAGTAACAAGAGAAAATGAGGAAGATGCAAAAGCAGAAACCCCTGATAAAACCATCAGATCTCATGAGACTTATTCACCACGAGAACAGTATGGGGGAAACCGACCCCATAATTCAGATTATCTCCCACTGGGTCCCTCCCACAACACGTGGGAATTATGGGAGTGCAATTTAAGATAAGATTTGTCTGGGGACATAGAGCCAAACCATATCACCAGCATTATCCATATAAAAATCCCAGACAAGGCCGGGCGCGGTGGCTCAAGCCTGTAATCCCAGCACTTTGGGAGGCCGAGACGGGCGGATCACGAGGTCAGGAGATCGGTGACTATCCTGGCTGACACGGTGAAACCCCCGCCTCTCTACTAAAAAATACAAAAACTAGCCGGCTGCAGGTGGCGGGCGCCTGTAGTCCTGTAGCTACCGGGAGGCTGAGGCAGGAGAATGGCGTGAACCCGGGAGGCAGAGCTTGCAGTGAGCCGAGATCAGGCCACTGCACTCCAGCCTGGGAGCACAGCGAGACTCCGTCTCAAAAAAAAAAAAAAAAAAAAAAAAAAAAAAAAATCCCAGATAAGAACATCATGAGAAAAAGAATCAAGAACAAATATTTCTCTTGAATACAGACTCACAATTCTATACAAAATGTTATCCAATTAAGATATACATAAAATGAATAATATGCCATGCCACATTGGTTTTTTTCATGGGAAAGTAAGGTTGGTTTAACATCTGAAAATTAAGCAATACAATTCACCTAATAGAACAAATGTTGCATAATTATTATAGTTGATGCAGAAAAAGCACTTACAAAATCAAGACTTTCATGACAAAATATCTCAGGAAACTAAAAATCGAAAGCAATATCTTCAATGTGGTTAAGAACATCCACGAAAAGTTTACAGCTACTCTCATATTCAATTATGAAAGGCCGGATGCTTACTTCCTAAGATCAGCAACAAAGCAAAGATGTGGCTCTCCTCATTTTTGTTTAAAACACCTTATGAGCATCCTAACCAGTGCAATATGGCAAGAAAATGAAATAAAAGACCAATAAAAGGGCCAGGTGTGGTGCCTCATGCCTGTAATCCCAGCACTTTGGGAGGCCAAGGTGGGAGGATCACTTTAGTTTAGGAGTTAGAGACTAGCTTGAGCAACATAGTGGACCCCTGTCTTTACTAACTACAAAGAATTTTTAAAAGAAAAAAATTAGGAAAGGAAGGAATCTTTCTCAGCTTAATTACATATGTAGAAAACAATAAGGAATTCTGAAAAACTCTCTGGAATTAATAATTAAATTTGCAAAATTGTTCACAAAAGCTACGTAATAGATCTCTTAGACAAACATGACAAGTTAGCAATGATACTAATCATCAAAGAAGTGCAAGTTAAAACCACTGTGAGAAACCATCACACATCACCTAGAATAAGTAAAGTTAAAAAGACATAATTCTAAATACTGGTAAGAATATGGAAAAAATAAAAATCTCTTATATTGTTGGTAGGAACGCAAAAATAAAGTTGCAGTCAATTTGTAAAATAATATGGCAGTTTCTTAAAACAGCTACCCATCCATTTATCGTATCACCCAACAGTTCCACAAATATTTATTTATCCAAAGGAAATGAAAGTGTAAGGCCATGCAAAGACTTGTAGTCAGTTATTGATAGTGGCTTCATTAATAACAGACCCTAACCGGAAATAACCCACATGTTTATCAGCTGGAGAATAGACAAACCAATGAATAAACTGGAATTCCAACAATACTCAGCAGCTACTCAGCAACAAAAATGAATGAAATATTATTACTCTTAACTACATGGAAAGATCTCAAATACTGTTATGCCAAGGGAGAGACTAAACAAAGGACTACATAACATATGATTGCACGTCCATGAAATTCTAGAAATTTCATTATTACAGTAACAGCAGAGCAGTGGTTGACTGAAGGGAAGCAGGTGAGGGTAGGAGGCAAGGATTAACTAGAAAGGGGCATGAGCAAAGTTTTTAGGGAAAAGAAACTGTTCTCTATCTGGGCAATGTGGTAGTTACGTGACTATAAATAATTACCAATATTCATAAAACATTGCAGCTAAAACTGGTGAGTTTTATTATACATAAATGCCCCAATAAGGGGAAAAAAAAAAAAAAAAGTGGGGAAGAAGGCAAAAATGAAGACACTTTTCCATCATCAAAAATCAAAAAATTCATTTCCTAGGGGTCTTGTACTACATATAATTTTGAAGGAAGTTCTTCAGGCTGAAGGGAAATGATACTAGATGGTGACCTAGGTATATAGAAAGGAACAATTAACAACAGAAATTATGCACATACACAGATCACATACACACTCATTTTCTTAATGACTTAATGTGAATGCTTAAAGTATTACTGTATTATTGAGTTTATAAAGTATATTGGTAATATATACAACAATAGTAACATAATGGTAGGTTAAATGAAACTACACTGTTACAAGTGTCCTTTATTTTGCTGGATGCAGCTGCTTAATATTAGTGAACTTCACTGTGAAAAGTCAAGGAATTGGGTTTCAATTCTTACAACAATAAAAAATTAGTGTAAAGAAATATAGCTAAAAGCCACTAGGAGAATTAAAACCATAAACTAACAAACGTTTACTTAACACATAAGAAAGTAGGAAAGGAGGAATAGAAACCAAAAAAATGAGACAAATTGAAAACATATAGCAAAGTGGTAGACCAAAACCCAGCCATTTTAAGTGAAGAAATGACATGACCTGAGTTACATTAGCAGGACTGCTGAGCACTGTGGGGAGAACAGACATGGGCAGGAAGTGAGGGACAGTGTTAGTGCCACAATTCAGGAGTGACAGGGTGGCAGGGACTAAGGGGAGAGGAGGGTGTGAGGGATGAGAGGGGCAGAGAGAATGGCTGGAGAAGCAGGAGGTGAGGAAAAGGACCAAAGGGAAAGAATTCTAAAGCAGTGGAAGATCCTAGCAGGGGGTTCTTTGCATTCGGTATTTAACTTTTTTTTTTTTTTTTTAATTCTTTTTTTTTTGAGACGGAGTCTCGCTCTGTCGCCCAGGCTGGAGTGCAGTGGCCGGATCTCCGCTCACTGCAAGCTCCGCCTCCCGGGTTTACGCCATTCTCCTGCCTCAGCCTCCCGAGTAGCTGGGACTACAGACGCCCGCCACCTCGCCCGGCTAGTTTTTTGTATTTTTTAGTAGAGACGGGGTTTCATCTTGTTAGCCAGGATGGTCTCGATCTCCTGACCTCGTGATCCGCCCGTCTCGGCCTCCCAAAGTGCTGGGATTACAGGCTTGAGCCACCGTGCCCGGCCTGCATTCGGTATTTAATACATTTTGTGGGATTGCCAAAAACTAATGACCTCCTCATGATTAAAAACATAAGAGTAAAAATATACCAAGTATGCAAATAAAATATGTACACTGCTTAGATGTGCATAATTCATAAAAACAAGCAGTGCTTAAGCATTGATGACAGGCATTTTGACTTCAGTGCAATTTTGAGGCTCCTTGTTACAATATGCAGTAACAAATCCTGCTTCTTTGTATTGAGATGTCCTGGACTCGCACAGGGAAACTCGGGCTATGGAATGAAGATAATTTTAAATGCAACAACCCAGAGTCATGGATCCACAGTCTAGGAAAGTAAACTTAGAAGCTTTGTGACTCGAATTGCAGTGCTGTTTGGATACACTTATATATGAAGCAAGCAAAATTAGGTCTTTTACAGATTAGAATCCTGATCATTCAGGGGTTAGATTGTGCTAACCACTGTATTAATAAACAAACAAAAACCTGGTCACTATGAGAATCTCTATCTTGTGCCTTCAGCCACAACTTCACCAGGTTTAAAGAGAAAACCCCTTTCTCTACACCGCCATTCCCAGGGCGAGCTCACTCTCTGGCATCAAAGTTCCCTGGGGTGAGTTTTCTTCTAGGGTAACCCAACGGGAGAGGTAAGGAGTGGGAAGTCCAGTTCAGGGATGAGGATTTCAGGATGAGTGAATGGGAAGGGGCTGGGCCCAGCCTGGGGGTTCTCTCCCCGGTTTCCACAGACAGATCCTTGACCAGGACTCAGGCAGACAGTATGACAAAGAGGCTGGTGTAGGAAAAGAGGGATCAGGACAAAGTCCCAGGTCTCAGGCGTGGCTCTCTGGGTCTCAGACCCGGAGGGTGATGACTGCACTGGGGAGGCACAGGGTTGGGGATTGTCCACTCCCCTGAGTTTGTTCTCCCAACCTTTTTCCTGGATACTTGTGCTGTGATCCCACTTCTCCCATTGGGTTCCGGGTTTTTAGAGAAGCCAATCAGTGTCGCCGCGATCCCGGCACTAGTGTACCCGCGCACCCACCGGGACTCAGATACTCCCCAGGCGCGGAGGATGCGGGTCAGGCGCCCCGAACCCTCCTCCTGCTGCTCTCGGGGGCCCTGACCGAGACCTGGGCCGGTGAGTGCGGGGGCTGGAGGGAAAGGGCCTCTGCAGGGAGGAGTGAGGGGCCCTCCCGGCGGGGGCTCAGGACCCAGAAGCCGCGGCGGCAGAAGAGTTGGGTGGGTCTCAGCCCCTCCTCGCGCCCAGGCTCCCACTCCATGAGGTATTTCAGCACCACCGTGTCCTGGCCCGGCCGCGGGGAGCCCCTCTTCATCTCCGTGGGCTACGTAGACGACACGCAGTTCGTGCGGTTCGACAGCGACGCGGTGAGTCGGAGGATGGAGCCGCGGGCGCCGTGGGTGCAGCAGGAGGGGCTGGAGTATTGGGACCGGAAGACACGGAACGCCAAGGGACACGCACAGATTTCCCGAGAGAACCTGCGGACCCTGCTCGGCTACTACAACCAGAGCGAGGCCGGTGAGTGGCCCCAGCTCGGGGCGCAGGTCACGATCCCTCCCCATCCCCCACGGACGGCCCAGATCCCCCAGAGTCTCTGGGTCTGAGATCCACCCCGAGGCTGCGGGACCTGGCCAGACCCTCGACCAGGGAAGAAACTCGGGCGCCTTTACCCGGTTTAATTTCCAGTTTAGGCCAAAATCCTTGCGGGTTGGTCGGGGCGGGAGCGGGGCTCGGTGTTCAGGGCTGACCGCGGGGGCGGGGCCATGGTTCTCACACCATTCAGAGGATGCATGGCTGCTACGTGGGGCCCGACGGGCGCCGCCTCCGCGGGTATGAACAGTTCGCTTGCGATGGCAAGGATTACATCGCCCTGAACGAGGACCTGCGCTCCTGGACTGCCGCGAACACAGCGGCTCAGATCTCCCCATGCAAGTGGGAGGCGGACAAATACTCAGAGCAGGCTGGGGCCTACCTGAGGGCGAGGGCGAGTGCATGGAGTGGCTCCGCAGACACCTGGAGAGCAGGAAGGAGACGCTGCAGCACTCGGATACCAGGGGCCACGGGGCGCCTCCCTCGTCTCCTGTATATCTCCCAGGCTGGCGTGCCACCAGGAGGGTAGGAAAATGGGACCAACGCTAGAAAATCGCCCTCCGTCTGGTCCTGAATGGGAAGAATCCTGGGTTTCCAGATCCTGTACCAGACAGTGACTCTGAGAGCCCACCCTGCTCTCCGGGACAATTAAGGGATGAAGTTCCTGAGGAAATGGAGGGGAAGACAGTCCCTGGAATACTGATCCGTGGTCGCTTTTGACCCCTACAGCAGCCTTGGGCACCAGGACTTTTCCTCTCAGGCCTTGTTCTCTCTCACACACTCAGTGTGTCTGTGGCTCCGATTCCAGCTCTTCTGAGTCCCTCGGCCTCCACTCAGGTCAGGACCAGAAGTCCCTGCTTCCCCGTCAGAGACTCGAACTTTCCAAGGAATAGGAGATTATCCCAGATTCCTGTGTTCAGGCTGGTGTCTGGGTTCTGTGCTCCCTTCCCCACCCCAGGTGTCCTGTCCATTCTCAGGATGGTCACATGTGTGCTGCTGGAGTGTCCCATGAGGAATGCAAAGTGCCTGAATTTTCTGACTCTTCCCCTCAGATCCCCCAAAGGCACACGTGACCCAGCACCCCGTCTCTGACCACAAGGCCACCCTGAGGTGTTGATCCCTAGGCTTCTACCTTGCGGAGATCACACTGACCTGGCAGCAGGATGGGGAGGACCAGACCTAGGACATGGAGTTTGTGGAGACCAGGCCTGCAGGGTATGGAACCTTCCAGAAGTGGGTGGCTGTAGTGGTGCCTTCTGGAAAGGGGCAGAGATACACGTGCTATGTGCAACATGAGGGGCTGCCAGAGCCCCTCACTCTGAGGTAGGGTAAGGAGGGGCATAAGTTATCTCTTCTCAGGGAAAGCAGGAGACCTTCAGCAGGGTCAGGGCTGAGGCCTGGGGGTCAGAACCCCTCACCTTCCTCTCCTTTCCCAGAGCCGTCTTCCCAGCCCACCATCCCCATCGTGGGCATCATTGCTGGCCTGGTTCTCCTTGGAGCTCTGGTCACCGGAGCTGTGGTCGCTGCTGTAATGTGGAGGAAGAAAAGCTCAGGTAGGGAAGGAGTGAGGGGTGGGGTCTGAGTTTTCTTGTTCCACTGTGGGTTTCAAGCCACAGGTAGAATTATGACTTGCTTCATCACTTGGAAACACCATCCACACACAGGCCAACCCAGCCTGGAGCCCTGCCTGCCAGCACTTGCTCTTTTGTGAAGCACATGTGAAAATGAAGGACAAATTTATCACCTTGATGATTGTGGTGATGGGGACCTCCCAGCAGTCACAGGTCACAGGGGAAGATCCCTACTGAGGACAGACCTCAGGAGGACAGTTGGTCCATTCCCCACACCTGCTTTCCTCATGTTTTCTGATCCTGCCCTGGGTCTGCAGTCACAGTTCTGGAAATTTTCCTGGGGTCCAGGATTTGCTGTTTCCTTAAGGACCTTGTGCCCTGTGTCCTCCCTGACCTTTCACAGGTTGTGTTTTTCTCACAGATGCAACAAGAGGGAACTATGCTGAGGCTGCGTGTTAGTATGGGGGATTAGAGGGCTGCTCCCTGAGATCACTGGGACAGTGTAGACAAGATTCCTCCTTTAGCCACATCTCCTGTGGGCTCTGACCAGTTCCTATTTTTGTTCTACCCCAGGCAGCAACTGTGCCCAGGACTCTGATGCGTCTCATGAGACTTGTAAAGATGAGACGCTGGGGGGCCTGAAGTGGGTCGGGGTGAGGCAGAGGGGACATGACTCTGTTGAGGGGTTCTCTGGATTTGGACATCTCAAGCATGTGGTAGGCTGTTCAGAGTGTCACCAGGTACAGTGACTGCCCTGGATTTGTTTATGATTATTTTCTTCTGTAGCTTGAGACAACTGCCTTCAGTGGGACTGAGATACAAAATTTCTTCAAGTCCTTCCTCTGACACACACCATTGTAATTTCAAGAGCTCCTGACTTCTGTATCTGCACCTGACATGTGAATATATCTATGTTTCTGTGTTTCAGTTATCATCATGTGAGGAAATGGGCGACTGCTCCACCACTGCCACCAGAAGCACCACCCCACACTGACCTGTGCTTTCTTCCTCAGTCAAGTTTCTTGTTTCAGCAGAGGTGAGGCTGGGACATTTCTCTTCAAGTCTTAACTTTAAGTTTCACTGAGCTGCAACTTATTTCTCTATTCAAAATAAGAACCTGGATATGAATTTTTCAAATTCTTGCCATGAGGTTGGGTTGATGGTTTAATGAAAGGAGAGCAAGGCTCTTAAAACCTGACAGCCTTCCAGAATCCATTTTTGCTGTGATGGACCTGTTGTAGATGGAGACAGGAGAGAGGGTTGTGAGGAGCTGAGTGTGGACAGCCTATGCTCAGTTGGTGCTCAGTACATCATGGAATTTGATGTGGTCATTCGTTGGGTTGGTCATCTTTACTGCTCCATTGTTTGTGTGACTCCAGTAGAACCTTGTTTCACCAGAACCTGTGATCACAGGGACACAGATGTTGCCTGGACCTTGTCCTGTCTCCAGGACTGTGGGCAGCAAGGGCTTCATGTGGCTGGTCAGGCTATGGTATGGCCCTAATACTTTGTATCATTATTTTTGGTTTCTTTGTTTCCGTAGAATGCCTATTCCGTAGACTATGCCTATTCCTGTTCTGGTGTCTGAGTTCTGATCTCTTTCTCCCCTGGGTGTCCCTCATCTCTGACAGCAGCAGGAGTCATTTTTCCTGTCATTGTCCCCACAAGGTGGAAGGCAGCCACTGCATACAGAAGTCTGTGGTATTAAGAGATGAATTTTCAAGCCCATGCAGCTTTTACCCTATTTCCAGGGCTCTTTCTTGGATTGTATTTTCTATCTTTTCCCCCAACCTTTTTAAAAGAACTAGATTCTGAAATTAGCAGACAGGAGTAATGCCACAAGCGCTCATCTTAGGTAACTTTCTAGAGGAACTCCTCTTCTGCTCAGCTCTCCTACCCACTCTCCCTTTCCTGAGTGTAGTAATCCTAGCACTGGCTCTAATGCAAACTCGTGGATTTATAGAGCAGTCTAACTTAGATTTATATTTGTTTGGAAATTGGGATTCATAGTCTTAAGACTGTTCTTTCCTAAGGGGGAAATATAATTGCATGCTGCAGTGTGCAGAGGGATTGGTGTGGGAGGAGGGATGTGGGGAGGGAGGGAGGACACACAAGCAGCACCTCTGAGAAAAGCATAGGTGACCTCGATGTCAGCGTGAGAGGGCCTTGTGCTGTAGCTGCCGTGAAACAGCATTTGGCCTGAGGCTATTTAATAAAGATATTGCCTTTAGAATAGCGAGGTGCTCTACAGCAGTCATTCATTCAGCCAGCCTTTGTTGTCTGCCAGACATGTGACAGAATGTTTTTGCATCTGGCGAAAGTCATTGAAGTAAAATCGGAAAAATCTCTAGCCTTGTGGAGCATGTGTTGCAGTGGGAAGAGGCAGACAGTACATACACTCTAATATATGCAGAGTAAATGAGGAAAGTAGAAGGTGGTAAGTGATGTGGAACAGGTGATCAGAGTGTGGGTTGTGGGACAGAGAAGGTAGCTATTGTGCCGGGGTGGTCAGCGTGGGCCTCGTTGGAAAGGTGACCTTTGATGAAATATTTGAGGGACATAAAGGAATTCGTTATGAGGGTATCTGGAGGAAGTTTTTTCTAGGGAGTAGGAACCTTCGGTGCCAGTGTACCAGGGCAGGATCATGTCTGTGTGTTCTGGGAAGAACAAGGGACTGGGTATGGCTGAGATAAGGTCACTGAGATAAGGTCAGGGGTTTGGTCAGATCATGTGGGTTTAGGGCTGGAGTATGTGGGAAGGATTTTGACTTTGAATGAGATAGTTTTAAGCAGAATAAAGACATGCCACAACTTCTTTTTTAAAAGGATCCCTCTAGCTGCTGTGCTGAGAACAGAATCCAAAGGCCAGAGATGAGCAAGGCAGGTGGGGAGACTGGAGGAAATGAGTGCAGTATTTCAGGCTGGAGATTTTGGTTACTTAACTGGGTGTGAGCAGTGGAAATATTGGGAAGTGACTGGATTCTCACTATTTCCAATCACTTTATACAACATTTTCTAATGGACTAAATCTGGGGTATGAGAAAGAAGAGCAAAGGATACCAAAAATGTCAGCCTGTGTGACTAAAAAGAGTTGCCATCAGCCGAGAATGAGAAGACTAGCAGGAGCATATGAGAGGAGGGGACATCGCAGGCAGTCACTGTGGGAGATGTGGGATCTGAGATGCCGCTGAGAAATACCAGTGAGGTAGTCGAGTTGGCAGTTGGACAGATGAATCTAGAGACATTTAGGAGAAACAGACTTGGGAGATGATGTCATACAAAAGTTATTTAAAGCCTTGAGTCTGGATGACATCTCCAAAGGAGTGATTGGCTATAGAAGAGAACAGGAACAAGGACTGAACACTAAGCCTCCGTTGCTAAAGGATCTGATCAGACAACACACCTAGATCAGACTGCACAGTCCTGACCCCACGTCTAGAAGGTACATAGACCAGGGAGTTCCAGACTTTCCTGTACAGAGGAATCACCTGGACATCACCTTAAGTCTCAGCTGATCTGGAATCGAGTATGAGATTTCCTACTTATAAAATGTTGCTGTTGGCACTGATGCTGCTGGTCTTCAGATCCCACTTTTGGTGGCAAGAACACAGACCAGGATTCCTAGGCTGTGCATCAGCCTCGCCTGTGGGCTTGTTAAAAAGCAATTCCTGGACTCCGTGCCCAACATTCTGACACAGGGGATCTGTGGAGAGGCCTGAGTGTTCTGTAACAAGCCCACAGCAAACCTGGTGCTCAGCCACATTTGATATCACTGAGATCAGTAGTTGGAGAATGCCCAGGATGGGGAGGGGTCTCAGATCCACATTTAAGTATTGCTTTCTTCTGTTTTTTATTTTTTATTTTTTATTTTTAAGGAGGATGTGTTTCTTTAATTATAAGACAGGATGCTGAGAAATAAATGTCATTTTCCCTACCATGGGGTATGGCCAGATAGAAGATTTAGGAAGTGGCTCACAGCTCAGCATGATAAAAAAATAGCTGAATGCTGCTCTCTGAAACTACTCCCCAGAATGATTTCACATTCATTCCTTAGAGCAAACAATTGCTTGCAAATTTCTCTAATTTAAACATAAAGGAGTGTACACATTGGTATTAGTATTCATTTTATTTTGGGGAAGGGCACTGAATTAGTCCGTTTTCACACTGCTGATAAAGACATACCCGAGACTGGGGAAAAAAAAGAGGTTTAATTGGACTTATAGTTACATATGGCTGAGGAGGCCTCAAAATCATGGCAGTAGGTGAAAGGCACTTCCTTTTTTTCTTTTTTCTTTTTTCTTTTTTTTTTTTACATGGAGTCTCACTCTGTTGGCCCAGGCTGGAGTGCAGTGGCATGATCTCGGCTCACTGCGAGCTCCACCTCTCAGGTTCACGCCATTCTCCTGCCTCAGCCTCCTAGTAGCTGGGACTACAGGCACCTGCCACCACGCCCGGCTAATTTTTTGTATTTTTAGTAGAGACGGGGTTTCACCATGTTAGCCAGGATGGTCTCGATCTCCTGACCTCGTGATCCGCCCACCTCGGCCTCCCAAAGTGCTGGGATTATAGGCATGAGCCACTGTGCCCGGCCAAAAGGCACTTCTTACATGGTAGTGGCAAGAGAAAATGAGGAAGAAGCAAAAGTGGAAGCCCCTGATGAACCCATTGGATCTCATGAGACTTACTCACTATCATGAGAATAGCATGGGAAAGACCGGCCCCGATGATTCAATTACCTCCCACAACACATGGGAATTCTGGGAGATACAATTCAAATTGAGATTTGGGTGGGGACACAGCCAAACCGCATTAGGCACAAAACCAGGTTTGAGGCTACACAGCCAGGAACATAATCCACAGCCACCCTAATTCAGATCTCTCGTAGAAACCACTGCCCCTGCTCCTGGGCACAGATGCTACTAATTATACCTCTGATACCCTGATGGTGGACACCGGGCCCTGTGGCGAGGACTGCTCTCACCGCTGCTCCTGAGAACTGCTTTACCATCTTTACCAAAATGTAGTCTTCACTGTCCCAGCCTCTCTGTGTCATCTCGTCCTGGTTAGAAGCCCACGTGTGGTCATCTAAATTATGCAGCCATAGCCTCTTGCAGTGTTTAGGTGCAATAATGTTGGAGAAATTGAATTTTTCTCTTTTGTAGAAGGAGGTAGTCCTTGCTTTCTAATAAGACTCTTCAACTTAGAGAGTTCGGGTGCTGGAGGTAGAGGGGTGAGGGATGGAAAAACAATGACAAATTTCAATTCCTAGAATCATGATCTGAGCCTAGAACTTTATCTAGTACATTGCAGGAACCTGGGTTTGGTTAAGTGTATAATAAATGACATAGTTCAACTTATTCCCTTGATAGTATTTTGTTCTGTTGTTCTATCTGCACGTGCTCCTAGGAAGAGTATCTATACATTCACCAGTTTTAATGTGCCTGTCCCACAAAACCCTAAAAAACCATCCTAATTTAGATGCCGTGCTACTGAAACTTGTATGAACAGCTGATAACCATACTGTTTGTAGCAGACCCAGTGACATGGTATAAATGCTCATCTTTTGCTTGACTGTTACTAGTCTGGGATGAGATAAAATAGAGGTTTACTTGCATAGTTCACTCACAATTTTTATATGTGTATTACTGTGGGTTGCTAACTAACAGTCCACAGACCAGTGCTAGCCCACAAACTATACTTTGAGAGTAGCATTGGTATAGATGTACTTGTATTCCAGCATCTACCTTTGTGTTAAATTAATAGCAGGAATTAATCAGTAGTGAATGGGGATTCCATTTCCAGTAATAGGGTGAACTAGGTGTTAAGGCTGCCTCTTCCACCAAAAAAACTAAAAAAGAGATGAAATGTGAAAATCACCCAAGAGTATAGAAATATAAAAAAGGGAATAATCTTTTTGGTCAAAATATAAATGTGGGCAGGATTTAGAAAAAGAGAAGTTGCTTTTATCTTGAGGGCATTTACCAAATCTTGAAAAATCTTAGCTTTGGTTTTCTCAGCTTCATATGGTATAATGCATAGGAAATAATTCTCAGAACTTGTTTGTGTAGGGAGTATATGAGGAGACACTTTCATGTACCCCATAAAATCTGGGAAACAAAAGATATGTTTCCTCCGAGTAAGAAACGAAAATCTGTTTCATCCCCCAACACAAGAGTATTCTAAAGAAATTTGTCTTTGAGCCAGCAAAAACTGTTTTTGAGAATTTATAACCACCAGCCAGCACTCCTGCAGATTTTTTGCCCAAACTAGCTTTACCATTTTGGGCCAAAATAACTTCAAAGCATGATTTTGATTAATAATTGTCCTGGATTAGCAGTGATTCATAAATTGGAAGAAGGAAACAAAAATCTCTATAGGAATGCATATTTAACCCATATGTCAAAGAATTTGCCCAAATAATTCTGCAAGGAAAAAGCCGCTCAGAGCATGAACTGTATAAAGTACAATTGGAGAAAAGTCAGTCTGATTGAGAACTAGTGGAAACAATAGATAAGAGGTTCATAAAGCTTCGATATTTGAATTATGAAACAACGTAACCAGTATTACATTTAAAATAATTATGAGCTGGGCATGGTGGCTCACATCTGTAATCCCAGCACTTTGGGAGGCCGAGGCAGGTGGATCACCTGAGGTCGGGAGTTCGAGACCACCCTGACCAACATGGGGAAACCCCGTCTCTACTAAAAATACAAAATTAGCCGGGTGTGGTGGCTCACGTCTGTAATCCCAGCTACTTGGGAGGCTGAGGCAGGAGAATCACTTGGGAAGCAGAGGTTGCGGTGAGCTGAGATTGTACCACTGCACTCCAGCCTGGGCAACAAGAGCTAAACTCTGTCTCAAAATAATAATAATAATTATTATTATGACAAGTTTGAAAACGCCTACAGAATGTATTAACCTAAAAATGACCTGTTTTTCAAAAGAACTGAATTTAGTTTTTAGGAAGTAAAATTAACCTTGATTTAAAATTTTTAATTTAGTTGAATTAAAAATTTTAAAAATCATAGTCTATTGACTTTTGCTTTGGACCATGATGGAATAACAAGGACCAGATTTACTCTCATGCCTTAAGCACAACAAACTCAAAATAATATATGAGTGGCTATTTAGCTATGTACTCAGATACAAGACAGCAGGTATCCCAGAGACTGTGATCTCTGGGAGAAGGGGAATGGAAGAGGTAAGGTTTACAGTTGTCCACCTACCTTCCTGGACAGAGTTTCCGAGGCACAGTGCAGAGAGGCAGAGCCCTAACCAGGAGGTTCACTGAGGTGAGGAGACAGAGTTGTGAATCTGGAGACTCTAGGACATCCGGAATATGCAAGATGAAGGCACATGGAAAAGACAGCTGATGATAAAAAGCACTATAAGTCTGCAGGAGGTACCCCTCAAGTCTTCAGTTAATCAGCATATTGTATAAGGGAACTACCCAAGGACAGGGAAAGAATTATCCAAAATGACTTAAGAGAATAGTACCCAGTGATATACAGGGTTGGAAATAATGCCCGTTCCCACTAACCAGACTGGAAAACCTCATAATTTGTTGAGCATTGGATAGAGTATTCTGAAGGGTCTAATGTCAGCAGTGGTAAATAATTAGCCTTGGACTAAACACTTCTTGTTTTTTTGCTAACAGATATTAAAAGTAAGACCTAAAATGATCAAACAGCTCCTGAATAACTTAATTTGTCCCAGTAAAAATAAAAAGCTTGGCTGGGTGCGGTGGTTCATGCCTGTAATCCCAGCACTTTGGGAGGCCAAGGTGGGCAGATCACCTGAGGTCGGGAGTTCAAGACCAGCCTGACCAACATGGAGAAACCCCATCTCTACTAAAAATACAAAATTAACTGGGTATGGTGGCGCATGCCTATAATCCCAGCTACTCGGGAGGCTGAGGCAGGATAACTGCTTGAACCTGGGAGGCAGAGGTTGCAGTGAGCTGAGATCATGCCATTGTGCTCCAGTGTTGGCAACAAGAGCAAAACTCCATCTCAAAAAAATAGATAAATAAAAGTAAAAATAAAAATAAAATAAAAAGTTCAAGAATACTTATAGAATGCAAAAATATCTGGCACCTAACCTGGTAAAGTCATAATGTCTGGCATTAAATAAAAACAATCACCAGGCATATAATAAAAACAAGAAAATACAACTCATAAGGCAGAGAAAACAATCAATCTAAAGTTACCTAGAACTGACATAGATGTTAGAATTAGCAGGCAATAACATAAAACAGTTATTGTAAATGTATTCTGTATGTTCAAAACATTACACAGAGACATGAAAGATATATAAAAGGTCAAAATCAAACTTCCAAAGATGAAAATGTCAGACATAAAATACACTGGATGTGAGATGAGATTAATGGTAAACTTTATGTTGTAGATTAAACAATGACTTTGAAGACATATAAATAGAAACTTCCTAGGCTGGGCGCGGTGGCTAAAGCCTGAAATCCTAGCACTTTGGGAGGCTGAGGTGGGTGGATCACTTGAGGTTAGGAGTTCAAGACCAGCCTGGCCAACATGGTGAAACCCCATCTCTACTAAAAAAAAATACAAAAATTAGCCGGGCGTGGTGGTGGGTGCTTATAATCCCAGCTACTTGGGAGGCTGAGGCAGGAGAATTACTTGAACCTGGGGGGCGGACGTTGCAGTGAGCTGAGATCGTACCACTTCATTCCAGCCTGGACAAAAGAGTGAAACTCCATCAAAAAAAAAAAAAGAAAGAAAAAGAAAAGAAAAGAAATAGAAACTTTCCAAAATTACAAAAAAAGCAAGACAGTGGAGGAAATAGAAGTATAAAGTAAAACATTTCTGTATCTTTCTGAAATTAAATTAGTAGAAATCTTAGTTTCTGATAAGACAAAATGTATATGGTAAGTCCTACAGCAACTACTAAAAAACTGATAATGAAAAATCAATAAAGGAAGTAATGTATTACAGTAGGAGGTATCCACTTAACACATACATAATCAGTAAAGATGTAAAAGAGGAACAAATAAGCATGAGATGCATAGAAAAGAAAAAGTAAAATTGCAGACAAAATCAACCGTATCAATGTTAAACCATATCAATCAACATTAAATGGAAATGGAATGTACAATCCAATCAAAAGGCAAAGATTGTTACACCAGTTAAAAAGAATGAGGTTAAACTATATGCGTCTACAGCAGACGTACTTGAGATTCAAGTTACAAATAAGTTAAAATTTTAAAGGTGAAAAAAAGATATGTCAACAGAAACCATGAAAAAGCTAAAGAGCCACAGTAATATCAGATAAGATAGTCTTTATAAAATGCAAGTAGAGATACACAGGGACTTGTAATGATAAATGTGTCAATCCATCAGAAAAAAATAACAATTATAAATGCACCTAATAACAGAGCACCAAAATAGATGAGCCCCCAACTGACAAATGAAGAGAAAAATACACAATACAACAATAGTTGGGGACTTCAATACTACATTTTTTTGATTGTTTGTTTGTTTAATGAGAGAGGGTCTCACTCTGTCACCCAGGCTGGAGTGCAGTGGTATGGTCATAGTTCATTGCAGCCTCGATCTCCTGGGCTCAAGTAATCCTACCTCAGTCTCCTGAGTAGCTGGGGCTACAGGCATGTGGCACTATGCCTGGAAAATTTTTTAAATGTTTAGTAGGGACAAGGTCTGGCTGTGTTGTCCAGGTTGGATTACTACACTTTAAATAAGGGATACAACAACTAAATTGTAAGAGGGCTCAAGTTTCAAATTAAGAACCTGCTGCAACAAAGTAGAACAACAACAACAACAAAAAGAATAACCAAACCACATTGGTGGGGATAACTGGGGGGGTCAACATACCTGGGACATCCGGATATGGCTAGGAACAAAGAAGAAGGATGGGTACTACCAGTATCAGCCATTTGGTGCATGCCACCATGGTCGTCAGTGGAGCAGCTTTCAACATTGATGCACCCAATAGCCATCACTGCTTTGGACCTTCCGGAGATGAAGACGCTGTTGTGCTACCTTGGGATTAGGGACACTACCTATCCCAACTATGTGAACATCCCACACCTGGGAGCCACAGCTGCTCCATGCATGCTTACACCTCAGACACTCTAAACACAGCAAGCTAAGCTGCATCTAGAACCTCAGTGTCACTGTCCCTCTACACATGCCTGTCCTCCAGACCACAGCTCCTGGGCCACTGCAGGCACCCAATCATTAAACACCAGAACTACTGTTGCTGTGGGCTAGCATGTGTCCTGAGATTGGCTGCTCTGTGAGAGCCTACACTGTGGACACCAGAGCCACCACTGAAGCAGGCAGGTCTATGCCCTCTTCCTTGAATAGTGGTAGCTTTGCAGAGCCTGAGCTCTGTACCCTGCCTGTGTGTACTCCACAAGCACCCAGACCAATGACACTTGGAGCCACTGCCTCAATGGGAGTATTTGCACCCTGGACCCTGGCTCCCTGGCTGCTCTACAAATACATGTGCCTTGCACACAGTTACTAATACAGCAGTGGAGGCACCAGAACTCCAGACACCAGTGCTGTCACCAACCCCAAAACTGGAGACATAGTCATTGTATGCATGATAGCATTCTAGACTGTGGCTCCATGGCTGCTCCACAGGTGCTGTACATCAGACACTGATGGCACCCCCACTGCAAGTATGCTCATGAGCCAGACCCAGTCAGTGCCAAGAGGGATTCCCTTGGTCATGACTTGCATTAAGAAGAAAAAGAGTTCAGGAGAATCATAGTAGCCTTAGCCACAGAAGACCCCAACAGCCCTCACTACAGCTGTGGGCACCCATAGCTTGGCCACTGAAAAACCCTGCAATTCTTGTCAACACAGACCTCAGCTGACAAAGCTGCATGGATGCTATGTTGCTTTGCCCTCACTGGAGCCATGGCTGCTGCACCCTGCCCAACCCATGCCCTCACAACTCACCTGTAGGTAAAGGTCTTTCCCCACTGAAACGAGCCCATAAATTCTGGAAGGGGTGGCTACCCCCCTAAATGTGCGTACATCAATGCAAGGTAACAAGGAACATGAAAAATCAAGGAAACATGACATTTCCAAAGGAACACAATAATGTTCCAGTAACTGACTGCCTAGAAATGGAGATCTAAAAATTACCTGAAAAATAATTCAAAATATTTACATTAAGAAACTTAGTAAGTTATCAGGGAACACAAATAGACAGCTTGATGATGTATGGATACAGGAAATCAATCCATGAACAAAACAAGAAGATCAAAAGTTAGCTATGAATCACTTAAAAACAAACTGAAATTCTAGGGCTTGAGAATACAATGAATGAAATGAAAGACTGCAATAGATACCTTCAGTAGCAGACTGGATGAAGAAGAAGAAAGAATCTGTAAACTCAAAGACAGGTCATTTGAAAATACTTAGAGGACACAAAAGAAAAAATAATTAAAATAAGTGAAGAAAGCTTATGATACTTAGTTCTGTCACCATTGAGAGAGCTAACTTTTGCATTACAAGATTTTCAGGAGGAAAGGGGAGAGAGAAAGGGACAGAGAACTTATTTTAAAAGGCTAAAAACTCCCCAAGTTGGGAGAAAGATATGAACATCTAGGTACATGAAACTGAAGTCTTCAATCAGGCTTAACCCAAAGACTTCCTCAAGACATAATATGATCAATGTATAACAATTAAAGTTCAAAAGAGAAGTTTAAAAGTAGCAAGAGGAAAGAGATTTCTCAACAGCCCATAAGGCCATCACTAGACTTTTCAGGAGAAGCCATCTTCCAGGAGAGATTGAGGTAATATATTCGAAGTACTGAAAGAGAGAGAGAGAGAGAAAGCCACCTGTTAACCAAAAATACTTTAACTAGCAAAGCTGCTTTTCAGAAATGTGAGAGAGATAAACAGTTTCTCAGAAAAAAGCTGAGAGAGTTTATCATCACTAGACCAGCCTTACAAGAAATGCTACGTGGAGTTTTTTAAGCTGTAATGGAAGGATACTGATAAGTAACATGAAAACATATAAAAGTATAAAACTCACTGGTAAAAGTATGTATACAGTCAAATTCAGAAAACTGTAATAGTGTGTAAGTCACTTACATCTTTAGTATAAAGGTTAAAAGACAATATTGTTAAAAATAAGTATAGCTAAAATAATTTTTAATGGATACGGAATATTAAAAGATATAAATTGTGGCACAAAAACCATAAATTGTGGTGAGGGAGAATAAAAGTGTAGGTTTTTATGCAGTCAAAGTGAAGTTGTTACCAGCTAAAAGTAGACTGTTAAAACTATAAGATGCTAGTTTAAGTTTTATTGTAACCACAAAGGAAAAACTCTATATTAGATGCACAAAAAAGAAAGGAATGAAAGCACATCACTGGAAACAATTACTTAATCAAAAAGAAAAAATAATAGTAGAAGAAAAGAAAATGTTCTACAAAACAGCTAAAAAACAAATCCACAAAATGACAATAGGAAGATCTTACTATAAATAATTACTTTGAATGTAAATGGTTAAATTTCACAATTAAAAGACATGAACTGACTGAATAAATTTTTTTAGAAAGAAACCCCAAACACTCTACCAAAACACTATTAAAACTGAAAAAACAATCAGTGAAGTTGCAGGATACAAAATCAGCATACAAAAATTAATGGTACTTTTATATGCTTACCAAAAACTGTCTGAAAAAGAAATCAAGAAAACAATCTCAGTTATAACAGTGTCAAAAAGAATAAATTACTTAGGAATAAATTTGATCAAGGAGCTGAAAAATCTGTACACTGAAAACCATAACATAATTGGAAAAAAAGAACCATAATTGGGGGGAAAAAAAGTCGTCAAATTGCCTCTGTTTGCAAATCACAAGATCTTACATGTAGAAACCCAAACACTGCACCAAAATACTGTCGGAACTGTTAAAAAAAAAAAAAAAAAAAATCAGTGAAGTTGCAGGATACAAATTTGGCTTACAAAAATTAGTAGTACTTTTATATGCTTATAAAAAACTATCTGAAAAAGAAATCAAGAAAACAATCTCAGTTATAACAGTATCAAAAAGAATAAATTATTTAGGAATAAATTTAATCAAGGAGCTGAAAAATCTGCACACTGAAAGCCATAACGGTGATGAAAAAAAATTGAAGATGCCACAAATAAATGGAAAGATATCCTTGTTCTTAGATCAGAAGAATCAATATTTCCAAAATGTCCATACTACCCAAAGCAATCAACAAATTTAATGTAACCCCTATCAAAATTCCAATGGGATTTTTAACTGAATTAGACAATCTCAAGATTTGTATGGAACCACAAAAGAACTGCAATAGCTAAAGCAATCTTCAACAAGAACAAAGCTGGAAGCATCACACTTCCTGATTTAACATGATATTACACAGCTATAGTAATGAAAAGAGTATGGTACTGGCATAAAAACAGTGCATAGAATAATGGAATAGAACAGAAATCTCAGAAAGAAATCCATGTATATACAATTAACTAGTCTTTGAAAAGTTGTCAAGAATATATAATAGGGAAAGGATACTCTCTTACATATATAGTGATGGAAAAACTGGATATCCATATGGAAAAAAATAAAACTGCATTCTGATCTTAATTAGACAAATCAACTGATCTTAATCAGCAAAATCAACTCCAAATAGATTAAAGATTTAAATGTAAGACCTAAAACGACAAAACTTGTGGAAGAAAGCAGGTGAAAAGCTCCAAGACATTGGCCTTGGCAATGATTTTTGGGGGGGTATAACCCCAAAGACATATGCCAAAAAAGCAAAATTAAACAAGTGAGACTACATTAAACTATAAAGTTTTTGCACAGCAACACAACAATCAACAAAATGAAAAGGCAAACCACAGAATGAGAGAAAATATTTGCAAACCTTATATTCGATAATGGGTTAATGCGTAAAGTCTATAGAACTCATAGAACTTAATAGTAAAAAACAGATAACCCAGTTCAAAAATGGGCAAAAGACCTGAATAGATATTTTTTCAAAAAAGACATACAAATGGCCAAGAAGTATATGAAAAGGTGCTCAACATCATTAATCATCAGAGAACTGCACATCAAAACTGCATTGACATATCACCTCACATCAGTAAGAATAACCATTATCAAAAAGACAAGAGATAATCAGTGTTGGTAAACTGTGGAGAAAGGGAACCCTTATACATGGTTGGTGGGAATGTGATTTGGTAAAGACATAATGGAATACAATATAGATGTTCTTCAAAAAAATTAAAACATAACTACCATATGATCCAGTAATCCTACTTCTGGGCATATATAAAAAAATGAAATCAGTTAAGAAATTTCTGTACCCCCATAATAATTGCAGCACTATTCACAATGGCCAAGATACAGAAACAAAGTAAGTGTTTATTGATTGATGGATGGATAAAGACATTGTCATACACACACACACACACACACACACACACGAATATTATTCAGACATAAAAAGGAAGGAAATACTGCCATTTGTAATAACATAGATAAACCTGAAGGACATTATGCTAAGTGAAATAAGTCAAACACAGAAAGAAACATACTGTACGATCTCATTTGTATGTGTAATCTATAAAGTGGAATTCAGAGAAACAGAGGTAGAAACAGTCAATTGAATTAACTTTGACCTGAGGCTGCCTGTGTACCTAAGTTAGTAGATAAACAAATCAAAACCTAAGTTAGGAGTATAACTGTTAGCTGGGGTTCACCCAATCACAAGCAGCCAACTCATCACACCATGCCCAAAAAGGCAAATGCCTAGCTGTAGCCAATCAGATGATTTTTCTTCTTCTGTGTCTGGCATATAAAAGCTTACTGCGCACACTCCTGGGTGGAGCTTTCTGACCCTTTCCTGGTTCTGAGTGCTGCCAAATTTGTAAATCATTTTTTGCTCAAATAAAGTCTTCTAAATTTAGTTTGTTTAAAGTTAGTTTTTGTTTTTTGTTTGTTTGTTTTTTAGTGATTACTAGGAGTCATGGGTAGGGGAAATGGGGAGATGTTGGTAAAAGGTTACTAACTTGCAGTTATAAGGTGAATAAGTTCTGGAAACCTAATGTACAGTGTGAAAGAAAAATAAATCTCAGGTCCCCAAAATCACTAAGCCACAGTGATTTGGGCTTACAACAGGATGGCGACTGTTGGTATACTTGAAATTTACTAAGAGAATAGATCTTAAGTATTCTCACCACATACAAAAACATTAACTATGTGTCATAGATATGTTAATTAGTTTGATTGTGGTAATCATTTCACTATATGTATTTTAAAAATCATGTTGTACAACTTGAATATATATAATTCCTATTTGTCAATTATACTTCAATAAAGCTAGGGAAAAATAAAATACTTAAAAATAAATGTAATAGAAGTACAAAATTTATACTACAAGAAAACCGTCAATATATTTACAGAAATCAAAGAACTAAATAAATGAAAAGATGTTCTATTTTTATGGATCAGAAGACAATATTATTAAGATGGCAATATATCAAAATTGGTCTACAGATTCAATTCAGTTCTATCAAAATCCCAGCTGACTGCTTTGCAGGAACTGACAAGATGATATTAAAATTATATGGAAATTCAGGGAACTACAAAAGTTACAACACTTTTGACAAAGAACAGAGTTTGAGGAACTACATTTCCTCATGGCAAAACGTACTACAAAGCTGCAATAATCAATACAGAGTGATACTGACATAAAGATAGACATACAGATCAGTAGAATAGAGAGGCTAGAAATAAAAGTTTATAATTATGGTCAATTAAATTTCAAAAATACTGCCAAGGCAATTCAATGAGGGAAAGAAAAATCTTTTCAAGAAATTGTACACAACTCAACAGCAATAAAACAAACAACCTAATTCAAAACTGGACAAAGGACCTGAATAGACATCTTTCCAAAGAAGACATACAAATGACCAACATGTATATGAGATGGTGCTGAATGTAATCAGAAAAATGCAAATCAAAATCGCAATGACATGTTGCCTTGCACCTGTCAGAATGGTTATTATCAAAAAGGTAAGAGGTAATAAGTGTTAATGAGGGTGTGAGGAAAGGGAATCCTTATACATGGTTGGTGGGAGTGTAAATTGGTACCAGCGTTATAGAAAACAGTATGATCTTTCCTCAAAAAATTAAAATGGCCTTTCCTTAAAAAATTAAAAACAGAACTGCCAGTATATGACCCAGCAGTTTTACTTCTGGGCATGTATCCAAAGAAAATAAAATCAATATCTCAAAGAAATATTTGCACCCCTATGTTTATTACAGTATTATTTCCTGAAAATAATTAAAGGGTCTGTCAATTGATGAATGGGTAAAAAAAAATGTGTTTTACTCTGTTTTATGGTACTGTAACACAATATCACAGACTGGGTAATTTATAATGAACAGAAATGTATTTTCTCTGAGTTCAGGAGGCTATGGATCCAAGATCAAGGCATTGGCTACTGGTGAGAACCTTCTTGCTGCATCATCACATGACTGAAGGTAGAAGGGCAAGTACAGAGAACACACTCCTGGAAGCCCTTTTATAAAGGCATTAAACCCACCCCCAAGGGTGGAACCCTCATGATCTAATCACCTCTTAAAAGTCTCACCTCCTAATAATATTACAATGGCAATTAAATTTCAACATGCAGCTGGGTGTGGTGCCTTACTCCTGTAATCCCAGCATTTTGGGAGGCTGAGGTGGGAGGATTGCTTGAGTCTAGGAGTTCAAGACCAGCCTGGGCGACATAGTGAGACCCCATCTCTGAAGTATATATATATATACTTCAACCCATGTTGAAATATAAATGGTTTGAAACAACATGGGTTTTGGAGGGGACAAAAATTCAAACCATAGCAATGTGGTGTGTATGTATACACACACACACACACACACAAAAAATGGAATAATAGTCACAGAAAAAGGAAATACTGACATTTGCAACAACATGGGTGAAGCTGGGGGATATTATACTAAGTGAAATAAGCCAGATAGAGAAAGACAAATATTATATAGTCTCATATTTGCAATCTAAAACAAGTGAAACTCATAGAAGCAGAGGCAGAATGGCAGTTAGCAGGGGTTTGAGTAGGAAAAATGGGGAGATGTTGGTCAAAGGGTGCAAACTCTCAGTTATATGATGAGCAAGTTCTAGAAATCTAATGTTCACTATGGGCAGTAATGGATTTGTTAATTTGATTGCAATCATAATCACACAATGTATATGTGTATTAAATCATCACAATGTATGCCAAGAATAACTTTGTTAATTAAATGTTTTTAAAAATGAAATGGCCAATGCTTTTTTAAAAAAGAAGTTGTGTTGATGTAACTGTATATCCACAGGCAAAAGAATGAAGTTTGACCCTACCTCATATCATATACATAAATTATTTAACATAGACCAAAGACCTAAATATAAATGCTAAAACTATACAACTTACAAACAAAAATGTATGCAAAAACCTTCATGACCTCGGATTAAGCAATGTGTTTTTAAATATGACACCAAAACACAAGTAACAATAAATCAGACAGACAAATTGGATATCAACAAAGTTTAAAACTCTGTGTTCCAAAGAACACAATCAAAAAAGTAAAAATACTACCCTCAGGCTAGGAGAAAGTATATATAAATCTTATATGTGAGAAAGAATTAGTATATAGTACACATAAAAAACTCTTTGAAGTCAAAAATTAAAAGACAAATAATACAAGTAAAACATGAACAAAGGGCTGAATAGATACTTCTCCACAAGAGATACAAAGATGGCTAACAAGAATATGAAAAGATGATTGGCACTATTAATACAGGGAAATGCAAATTAAACCACAATGATATACCACTGCACAGTCACTGGAATAGCTAGAATAAATAAGACAGATATCAATAAGCAGTGGTGAGGATGTGGAGAAATTGGAACTCTTGGACACTGCTGGTAAGAATTTAAAATGCTGCAGCCTCTTAAAGTTCTGGAAGTTCCTCAGAGTTTGAATATAGAGTTACTATTTGACCTAGCAATTCCATTCCTAGACGTATACCCAAAGAAATGAAAACAGATGTCCATGCAAAAATTTGTACATAATGTTCAAGCAGCATTATTCTCAGTGGCTGAAAAGTGGAAACAATACAAATGCCCATGAACAAATGAATGAATAAAATGTGGTCAATCTATGGAATGGAATATTTGACCATAAAAAGAAATGCAGTACTAATCAATGCGGCAACATTATGCCATGTGAAAGATGCCAATCACAAAAGACTATCCGTTATATTATTCCATTTATATGAAATGTGTATAAGAAATAAATTTGTAGCCGGGCACAGTGGCTCACGTCTGTAATCCCAGCACTTTGGGAGGCCGAGGTGAGCAGATCACGAGGTCAGGAGATCGAGACCATCCTGGCTAACACGGTGAAACCCTGTCTCTACTAAAAACACACAAAAAAATTAGCCGGACATGGTGGTGGGCACCTGTAGTCCCAGCTACTCGGGAGACTGAGGCAGGAGAATGGTGTGAACCCGGGAGGCAGAGCTTGCAGTGAGGCGAGATCGCACCACTGCACTCTAGCCTGGGTGACAGAGCGAGACTCTGTCGCAAAAAAAATTAAAAATAAATAAAAATAGACAAATAAATGAATAAATTTGTAGGGACAGAAAGTAGATTAGTGGTTGCCTAGGACTGAGGAAATGTTGGAGGGAAATGGGGATGACTGGGAATAAATGTGCATGGGTGATGAAAATGTTGTAAAAATAATTTTGGAGTGATGAACATGTTCTACAATTGATTGTGGTGATAGCTGCACTATGAATATGCTAAAAACCATTGAGTTTAACTGGTTGAATAATATATGAATTCTATCTTAATGAAACTGTTCTAATGAAAAGTGATGGCTCACTTGAAATAAAGTCAACATGCCAGAGCTGCCATGGCAGATTGTGGAGAAAGAGACCAAAAGGCTCAGAGCAGTGAGCATGCTGGCATAGATAGACACACTCTATAAAACTGGATCATGCACTGTGTTTATTTGGAAGGGCCCAAAGGAAACGCCGTTTATCAGGCAACAAGTAATGAGCAGGTGAATGGGGTATTAACCTAATTTTGTCCTTTATGGGCTGGAGCTGACTCTATGAGATGATATTGGAGAACTTGGTGCCCTAGCAACAATGGACGGTAGGATCCCAGAAAGCCAGAGGCCAGCTGGCAGCAAGGCAGAATCAAAATGGACAAAATTTCCGAAATAGTGAGTAATGTTAGAATGAAAGCCAGGAAATGCTAACTGCA
The DNA here is from genome assembly GCF_008728515.1 of Papio anubis. Classification (NCBI taxonomy): domain Eukaryota; kingdom Metazoa; phylum Chordata; class Mammalia; order Primates; family Cercopithecidae; genus Papio; species Papio anubis. The sequence continues at coordinate 29,899,623 of NC_044981.1, forward strand.
AGGGATTTAGGGAAATTACTAAGACTATGGTGTTTCTAGTTGGGCAGCTTATAAGACTATTGTTTAATATTAGAATCAATAGATGAAAAATAGATAAGCTGAAGTCTGAGATTAATTGCTTCAATAGAAGTTTCAAATCCCTTGCCCAGTTTCCAGACATGAACCAGTTCTTAGATCCAGAATCCATTCATTGAAGGAGAGTCACGTCCCTGATGAAGTATCTGCAACACCATGACAAGTGTGTACAGTAGACATTCCCTACACCCTTCCCTAAAGGGATCAATGGCCACTTACTCAGGTATCAATACACTGATAAAGGGAAATGCCCAGATATTTTTAGGTCTATTGGATACAGGGTCCAATTTGACACTGATACTTGGGGAACCAAAGCACCTTCATGAACTTCCATTAGAGGAGAGGCACATGGGGAATGGAAAATAATTTCCCGTCTCAGGTCCACCCCTATCTCAGTAGATTCTCTGTGTCCACACATCCGCTTGGTGGTTATTTTTCTGGTTTCCAAATACGTAATTGATGGATTTATTTTGTACATTAGTTATTTCACTCACACATCCGTCATTTCACCTGTGGGGTAAAGGATTTGTTGTAAGAAAGGCCAAGTGGATGCACCTGAGAGAACTTCTAATATCAACCAAAATAGAAATTTTAAAATAATGTAGTATTAGAGGGGCAATGAAATAAACTAACGTCACTCAAAGACATAAAAGATGCAGGGGTTGTGGTTTCATCATCAACTATTGAATTCGCCACTCCAGTTCTAGCAAAACTTGGATGGATGATAACAGATGACAGTGGATTAATGAAAATGTAACCTATAATTAGCCCCAACTTCAGTAGCTGTGCTGAATGTGATATGTTTAAAAAAAAAAAAAAAAAAAGGCAGATTTGTAGTTTTGATATATAAGGCTATTGATCTGCCTAAATGCATTCTTTTAAATACCTATAAAAAGGAGGGCCAGAAGTGAGTTATATTCACAGAGGACAAATAATAATACATTTAAAAATATATTTTATTTTTTATTTTCAATTTTTGTGGGTACATAATAGCTGCATATATTTATGGAGTACATGAGATGTTTTGATACAGGCATGCAATGTGAAATCAGCACATCATGGAGAATGGGGTATCAAGCATTTATCCTTTGAGTTACAGACAATTCAATTACACTATTTTAAAACGTGCAATTATATTGACTATATTCCCCCTGTTGTGCTATCAAATAGTAGGTCTTATTCTTCTAATTTTTTTTTCATCCATTAACCATCTCCTCCTTCCCTTCAGCCCCCCACTACCATTCCCAGCCCCTCTGGTAACTATTCTTCTACTCTTTATGTCCATTAGTTCAATTTTTGTTGTTGTTGTTTGAGACAGAGTTTCGCTCTTGTTGCCAAGGCTGGAGTGCAGTGGCGCAATCTCACAATAACTCACCACTGTCATGAGAACAGCACCCAGGGGGATGGTGTTAAATCAAGAGAAGCCATCCCCATGATCCAATCATCTTCCACCAGGCCCCACCTCCAATATTAAGGATTACAATTGAACATGGGATTTTGGTGGAGATGCAGATCCAAACCATATTATTCCACCTCTGGCATCTCCCAAATCTCATGTCCTTCTCATACTGCAAAATACAGTCATGCCTTCCCAACAGTCCCTCAAAGTCTTAACTCATTTCAGCATTAATTCAAAAGTCCAAAGTCTCACCTGAGACAAGGCAAGTCTCTCCCACCTGTGAGCTTATAAAATAAAAATGTAGTTAGTTACTTCCAACATACATTGGGGGTACAGGAGTTGGGTAAATACTCCCCTTCCAAAAGTGAGAAATTGGCCAAAAGAAAGGGGCTACAGGACCCATGCAAGTCTGAAACCCAGAAGGGTAGTCATTAGATCTTAAAGCTTCAGAATAGTCTCCTTTGACTCCATATCTCACATCCAGGGCACATTGGTGCAAGGGGTGGACTCCCAAGGCCTTGGGCAGCTCGGCCTCTGGGACTTTGCAGGGTAGAGCCACTGTTGCTGTTTTCACGGGCTGGCATTGAGTGCCTGTGGCTTTTCCAGATGTATAGTGCAAGCTGTCATTGGCAGATCTACCATCCTGGGATCCGGAGGACAATGGCCCTCTTCTCACAGCTCCACTAGGCAGTACACTAGAGGGGATTTCTATGTGAGAACTTCAACCCCAAATTTCCCCTCCACACTGCCCTAGTAGAGGTTCTCCAAGAAGGCTCTGCCCTTGCAGCTGGGTTCTGCCTGGACATCCAGGCTTTCCCACACATACTCTGAAATCTAGGTGGAAGCTCCCAAGCCTCAATTCTTTGCACCCTGCGCACCTACAGGCTTAATTTAACACAACATAGAGCCACCAAGGCTTACAGCTTGCACCCTTTGGAGCAGCAGCCTGAGCTGTATGTGGGGCCCTTTGAGCTGAAGCTGGAGCTGAGCAGCTGGGATTTGGAGAGCGGTTTCCTGAGGCTGTGCAGGGCAGCAGGACCCTGAGCCTGGCCCAGGAAACCATTCTTCCCTCCTAGGCCTTTGGGTCTGTGATGGGAGAGGCTGCCCCCGAGGTATTTGAAATTCCTTCAAGTTGTTTTTCCCTTTTTCTTGACTATCAACATTTTGCTCCTTGTTACTTGCAGTTTTCTGCAGCTAGCTTGAATTCCTCTCTAGAAAATGGGTTTTTCTTTCTATAACATGGCCAGGCTGCAAATTCTCCAAACTTTTACATTCTGCTTCCCTTTTAAATATAACTTCCAGTTTCTGGTCATATCTTTACTCACAAATATTAGCATAGGCTACCAGAAGCAGCCAGGCCACTTCTTGAATGCTTTGCTGCTTAGAAATTTCTTCTGCCAGATACCCTAAATTGTCACTCTCAAGTTCAGAGTTCCACAGATTCCTAGGGCAGGGGCACAATGTATCCAACCTCTTTGCTAACACATAATGAAAGTGACCTTCACTCCAGGTCCCAATAAGTCCCTCATCTCCATCTGAGACCTCCTTAGCCTGGACTTCATTGTCCATATCACTATCAGTATTTTGGTTACAACAATTTAACAAATCTCTAAGAAATTCCAAACTTTCCCTCATCTTCCTGTCTTCTGACCCCTCTGCACTCTTCCAACCTCTGTCTGTTACCCAGTTCCACTGCTGCTTCCATATTTTCAGGTATCTTTCTAGCAATGCCTCACTCCTCTGTACCAATTTTCTGTATTATTCTGTTCTTCCACTGCTATAAAGAAATACCCAAGACTGGTTAATTTATGAAGAAAAGAGGTTGAATTGGCTCATAGTCCCACAGGCTGTACAGGAAGCCTAGCGGCATCTGATTCTGGGAAGGCCTGAGGGAACTTTTACTTATGGAAGAATGCAAAGTAGAAGCAAGCATCTACATAGCAGGAGTAGGACCAAGGCAAGTGGGTGGTGTGGGGAGGTGCTACACACTTTTAAGCAACCAGATTTCAGAAGAACTCACTATCATGAGAACAGAACTAAGAGGATGGTGCTGAATTATTCATGAAGGATCCATCCTCATGATCCAATCATCTCCCAGCAGGCCCCACCTCCAACACTGAGGATTACAGTGGAACATGAACTTTGGGTGGGGACACAGAAATGGAAACCATATTAACCCCTTTATCATTGTATAGTGACTTTGTCTCTTCTTATGTTTTTGTATCAAAATCATTACTCCTCTTTTTTTCTGGTTTCCATTGGCATGGAATATCTTTTTCCAACCCTTTACTTTCAGTCTATATGTGTCTTTATAGGTGAAGTGTGTTTCTTGTAGGCAACAGATTGATGGGTCTTGTTTTTTTGATTCATTCAGTCAGTCTGCATCTTTTGATTGGAGAGTTTAGTCCATTTCCATTCAATGTGTTATTGATAAGTAAAGACTTACTCCTGCCTTGTTATTTATTTATGTTCTGGTTATTGTGTGGTCTTCTTCTTTTCTTCCTGTCTTTCTTTAGGGAAGGTAATTTTCTCTGGTGATATGATTTGGGTTTTGCTTTTTATTTTTTAAGTATCCAGTGTATGTTTTTTCGGTTTGAGGTTACCATGAAGATTACAAACGCTACTCTATAACCCATTATTTTAACATGATAACATTGTTTGCATTAACAAACAAAAAGAAAACTAATAAAAACTCTACATCTTAACTTCATCCCCCCACTTTTTAATTTTTTGTTGTTTCTAATTTTATCTGATTTTACTATGTCTTGAAAAGTTGTTGTAGTTATTATTTTTGATTGGTTTATTATTTATTCTTTCTACTTACACACCACAGTTACAATGTTATCATACTTTGGGTTTTTCTGTGTACTTACTCTTAACAGTGAGTTTTGTACCTTTAGATGATTTCTTGTTGCTCATTAATATCCTTTTCTTTCTGACCAAAGTACTATCTTAAGCATTTCTTATGGGACCAGTCCAGTGTTGATGAAATCCCTCAGCTTTAGTTTGTCCAGGAAAGTCTTTTTTTTTTTTTGAGACAGAGTCGTAGCTGTGTCACCAGGCTGGAGTGCGGTGGTAGCGATCTCGGCTCACTGCAAGCTCGCTCAGGTTCAGCCATTCTCCTGCAAAGCCTCCGAGTAGCTGGGACTACAGGCCGCCACCCGCGCCCGGCTAGTTTTTGTATTTACCCAAGTAAGAAGTGAGGGGGTTTCACCATGTTAGCCAGGATGGTCTCGATCTCCTGACCTCGTGATCCACCCGCATCGGCCTCCCAAAGTGCTGGGATTACAGACTTGAGCCACCGCGCCCGGCCGAAAGTCTTTATTTATTCTTCATGTTTGAAGGATATTTTTGCTGGATATACTACTCTAGGGTAAAAGGTTTTTTCCCTTCAGCACTTAAACATATGTCATGTCACTCTCTCCTAGTTTGTAAGGTTTCCACTGAAAAATATGCTGCCAGATGTACTGGAACTCCATTGTATGTTATCTGTTTCTTTTCTCTTGCTGCTTTTAGGATCCTTTCTTTACCCTTGACCTTTGGGAGTTTGATTAGTAAATGTCTTGAGGTAATCTTTGGGTTAAATTGACCTGGTGTTCTATAACTTTCTTGTACTTGGATATAGATATCTTTCTCTAGATTTAGGAAGTTCTGTGTTATTATCCCTTTCAATAAACTTTCTATTCCTATCTCTTTCTCTATCTCCTCTTTAAGGCCAATAATTCCTAGATTTGCCCTTAAGAAGCTGTTTTCTAGATCCCATAGGTATGCATCATTGTTTTTTTATTTTTTGTCTCTGCTGAATGTGTATTTTTCCCTTTTCTTTATTTGACTGTGTATTTTCTTTTCTTTTCTTTTCTTTTTTTTTTTTTTTTTTTTTTTTTTTTTTTTTTTTTTTTTTTTTTTTTTTTTTTTTTGAGATGGAGTCTCACTCCTTTGCCAGGCTGGAGTGCAATGGCATGATCTTGGCTCACCACAACCTCCACCTCCCAGGTTCAAGCACTTCTCCTGCCTCGGTCTCCCAGGTAGCTGGGATTACAGGCATGCACCACCATGCCTGGCTAATTTTGTATTTTTAGTAGAGAAAGGGCTTCTTCATGTTGGTCAGGCTGGTCTCAAACTGCTGACCTCAGGTGATCCGCTTGCCTCAGTCTCTGAAAATGCTGGAGTTACAGGTGTGAGGTGAGCCACTGCGCCTGGCTTTGTTATTGTTAATAGTGCTGCAATGAACATACACTTGCATGTGTCTTTATGGTAGAGTGATTTATATTCCTTTAGGTAAATACCCAGTAATGGAATTGGTAGGTCAAATGGTAGTTCTATTTTTAGTTCTTTGAGGAGTCGCCACACTGCTTTCCACAGTGCTTGAACTAATTTACACTCCTAACAACAGTGTATGTGTTCCTTTTCTCCATAACCTCACCAGCATCTATTATTTTTTTACTTTTTCATAGCCATCCTTACTGGCATGAGATGATGTCTCATTATGGTTTTGATTTTGCATTTCTCTTATGATCAGTGATAATTGAGTTTTTTATATGCTAATTGGCTGCATGTATGTCTTCTTTGAAAAGCGTCTGTTCATGTCCTTTGCCCATTTTTTAATGGAGTGGGGTTTTTTTTTTTCCTGTAACTGTGTTTAAATTCTTTATAGATGCTAGATATTAGTCCCTTGTCAGATGCAGTTTGCAAAACTTTTCTCGCATTCTGTAGATTGTCTGCCCTGTTGATTGTTTCTTTTGCTGTGGAGAAGCTCTTAAATCTGATTTGTCAATATTTGCTTTTGCTACGATTGCTTTTGTTGTCTTCATCATGAAATCTTTGCCAGATCCTATGTCCAGAATGGCATTGCCTAAGTTATCTACAGAATTTTTATAATTTTGGGTTTCAACTCTTTAAACCATCTTAAGTTAATTTTTGTACATGGTGAAAGAAAGGGGTGGGGTCCAGTTATGATCTTCTGCATATGGCCAACCAGTTATCCCAGCACCATTTATTGAATAGGGAGCCCTTTCCCCATTGCTTGTTTTTGTCAACTTTGTTGAAGATCAGATGGCTGTAGGTTTGCTGCCTTATTTCTGGGCTTTCTATTCTGTCCCATTGGTCTGTGTGTCTGCTTTTGTATGAGTACCATGCTGTTTTGGTCACAGTAGCCTTGTAGTTTGAAGTTAGGTAATGTGATGCCTCCACCTTTGTTCTTTTTGCTTAGGATTGCCTTGACTATTCAGGCTCTTTGGTTCCATATGAATTTTAAAAGTTTTCTCTAGTTCTGTGAAAAATGTAATTGATAGTTTGATAGGAATAGCATTGAATCTATAAACTGCTTTTGGTAGTATGACCACTTTAATGATGTTGATTCTTCCTAGCCATGAGCATGGGAAGTTTTTCCATTTGTTTGCATCATCTCTGATTTCTTTGAGCAGTGTTTGTGATTCTCATTGTAGAGATCCTTTACTTCCTTAGTTAGCTGTAGTCCTAGGTATTTTATTCTTTTTGTGGCAATTATGAATGGGATTGTGCTCCTGATTTGGCTCTTGGCTTGGCTATTGTATATAGGAATGTTAGTGATTTTTGTACATTGATTTTGTCTCCTGAAACTTTGCTGAAATTGTTTATCAGCTGAAGGACCTTTTGGGCTGAGGCTATGGGGTTTTCTAGATATAGAATCATGTTGTCTGCAAACAAGGATAGTTTGACTTCCTCTCTTCCTATTTGGATGCCTTTTATTATTTTTGTTGCCTGACTGCTGTGATCAGGACTTTCAACACTATATTGAATAGGAGTGGTGAGAAAGGGCTTCCTTATCTTGTGCTTTTCAAGGGGAATGCTTGTAGCTTTTGCCCATTCAGTTTTGCCCATTCAGTATGATGTTGGCTGTGAGTTTGTTATAGTTGGCACTTATTATTCTGAGTTATGTTCCTTCAACACCTAGTTTATGGGGAATTTTTAACATGAAGTGATGTTGAATTTTATTGAAAGGCTTTTTTGCATCTATTGACGTAATCATATAGTTTTTGCTTTTAGTTCTGTTTATGAATCACATTTATTGATTTGGGTCTACTGAACCAATCTCGCATTGTGATAATGCCTACTTAATTGTGGTGGATTAGCTTTTTGATATGTTGCTGGATTCAGTTTCCAAGTATTTTGTTGAAGATTTTTGCATCAATGTTCATCAAGGATATTGATATAAAGTTGTCTTTTTTTGTTGTTGTTATGTCTCTGCTAGATTTTGGTATCAGGATAATGCTGGCTCATGGAATTAATTAGGGAGGAGTCCCTCCTCCTCAATTTTTGGGAATAGTTCCAGTAGGAATGGTACCAGCTCTTCTTTGTACATCTGGTAGAATTGGGCTGTGAATCTATCTGGTGCTGGGAATTTTTTTTTTTTTTTTTTTGGTTGGTAGGCTATTTGTTACTGATTCTATTTTGGAGCTCATTATTGGTCTATTCAGGAAATCAGTTTCTTCCTAGTTCAGTCTTGGGAAGGTGTATATGTCCAGGAATGTATCCATCTCTTCTAAATTTTCTAGTTTGTGTATAGATACGTGTTCATAGTCGTCTCTAATGGTTATTTGTATTTCTGTAGGGTCAGTGGTAATATCTTCTTAGTCATTTCTAATTGTGTTATTTGGATATTTTCTTATTAGTGTAGCTAGTGGCCTACCTTGTTAATTTTTTAAAATACAACTCCTGGATTTGTGGATCTTTTTAATGTTTTTTCATGTCTCAGTCTCCAGTTTAGTTCTGATTTTGATTATTTATTATCTTCTGCTAGCTTTGGGGTTGGTGTACTCTTGCTTCTCTAGTTCTTTTAGTTGTGATGTTAGGTTGATAATTTGAGATCTTTCTAACTTTGTGGTGTGGGCGTTTAGTGCTATAAATTTTCTTATTAATGCTGCCTGAGAGTCCTTTTTCTTACGTTAGTCTGTTGTTAAAGCTCTTGACTGTATTTTTTATCTCATTCACTGAACTTCTTTAACTGTAAGATCTGATTTTTTTTCTTTAATATTTTATCTTTTTTCTATGTTGCCCAGGCTGGTCTTAACCTCCTGGCTCTACTTATCCTCCCACCTTGGTCTCCCAAAGTGTTGGGAGTACAGGCATGATTACCCAGGCTTCTTTGGTTCTTTTATGATATCCACCCTTTGTTGGATTTCTTATTCAGATCATGAATTGTTTTTCTGGTTTTGTTGAAGTTGTCTATTTGTATTCTCCTGTATCTAGTTGAGTTTCCTTAAAATTATTATTTTGAATTTATTTTCAGAGAATTCATAAATTTTCACTTATTTTGGATTGGCTACTAAAAAATTATTGTTTTAGTGTTATCATATTTCCTCATTTTTCATGTTTTTGCATTGTTATCTGTGCATCTTCTGGAACAGTCTCTCCTTCCAGTTGTGTAGAGTAGCTTTCATGCAGAAAACGTTTCACCTGGAGATGGGTTTGAAGTGTCAGTTGGGTAGGATGTGTTGGCCTTGTTCTGGGTGGATGTAGTAATGTAAACTCTGTGTAGTTTATTTAGCTGCATTCAACATGGGAGATGTCTCTGAGTGCCTCAGTGGCTTGGGCTGCAGAGGTCTGTGGGGCTGTGCAAACTTAAGTGCTCCTCCCCTGAGAGTGGGGCAGCTGGATGATCTATGCTGTGGGAGAAGGACAAGTTTGTTCAGCCTGTGTGTGATTATAATTAAACCACATAACCATTAAACAAAAAGAGGTTGGCAGATTCTCTGGTCCATGAGAAAAATCACAGAGAACATTAACTATTAGTACAGCTGGCCTTCTTTTCATTTCCTCACCTTTATTACCAATATTACCAGAAATTGTGGACTACCTTTCTAGGATCATAATTTTGATTTGTATTACTAGGGTTCAGCACCAAATCCTCGACTTCGGGTCTGTATCTCCTTATAATCTCTGCATCCCTTCCTACAGCACTGTGGGAATCTATGCAGTAGGTTGTTCTCAAGGTCACTTTTGTGGTAGGCAGACACAAAGATGGCCCCCAAAGGGCCTCATCTCCTGATATTTGTGGCCTTATGTAATCCTTAGCCTTGGAGTATAAGCTGGACCTAATGCAATGGTTATAATAAATACAATATGGTAAGTATTCTAATTATGATGGAATATGTATTTTGGAGACATCAGGGGTCAAATGTGTCAGGTTACTGTCCAAGCCAGGCTGGGAAAGCATAGACACCCCACGAAACTGATGGCAAATGGCCCTGTATTCCTTTTTTTGACCTGAGGGGTTGTTCCTCTCAGCCTCAGCCTCCACAGTCCTTGCTGTGATGCAGATTCAGAAGTAACCAATCCCAAGAAAGGACTCACACTGTATAGAGGATAGGGAAAACTATCATTATATTAACCACCAAAATTAGGAGTCAGAATGCTTCCACCCACTGCACCCTGGGTTGCAGTTTTACCAATTGCCAAGTACCGTGAGAGAACAAATACCCAACCAGCTATATGAAGCAGGTTTATTACACACAGATAGGCAGCAAGGGACAACAGAAGCCTAGAAGCACTATGAGCCAGTCCCGTCAGGTTCAAGAAAGTTGCCAATGATGGATGGAGTCTCAACTGCATGTGCCCTAATTGCACAACAGCTGAAGGTCCCCAAAAGGTAGCCTGACCAGGGTTATATGCCTCAGGGGCATTGTGAATCACTGAAAAAAGCTTTGAAGGACTTCCTGCTTCCACAGGAGAGAGGAACAAAAGCCCAGGCTGTCCCAGGCAGTTCCTCCCTAACTCAAAATGTTGCATTCCCTAGGAGGGACAGGAACAAAGTCTGGGCTGTTTCAGGTAGTTCCTGTGCATCTCAGGATATTTACTGCATTTCCAGCACATTCTAAAGTTATTCTTGAGAACTGCAAGCAAGAATGAAGGAGAACTGTGTCAGTCCATGACCTCCTAAAGAAGTGCTCTGCATCTGTCATCAGATAGCAGCAGCAGCAGGAGGAAGATAAGGAGAGGCAGTGAGTCTGATTCAGCTGGGATAAATGAGGGATCTGGTGGTAAAGAGGAAAGGAAGTGAAGAAACAGAGACACAAATCTAACACCTGGTACGTACAAATACTCCCCCAGGGAATCCTCCATGGCCAGAAAAATGGGGAAAATAACAGTCTCCAATCTCGCTGTGCTGTCCCCTGTGCCCCAGCTTTCCCTTACTTCAACTCAGAATAAATATCCCAGGGAGCCCCGAGTGGCAAACACTGTCAATATGTCTTTGCTCATCTCCAGAACAGATTATCACAGCTCCTTACTCCCCGCAAGTCCTAATCTCTCTATTCTTATTAGATAGGATATTAATTCAGTTGTGTGCAGCAGCAACCCAGATGGTCAAATAGGAAAGTAGTGTGTATGTCTCCCATGACAGTGAGGCAGATAGTCCAGGGCCACTAGGGCATCTGCATTATGAAGTTGTCTAGGCATAAGGGCTCCTTTGGCCTTCCTTCTCTGCTATTATAATAATTAGAAGGGTATTGCCCTTATTAGCATGACTTGGAGCACCCAAGACCATGTCTATGGTCCTTGAGGAGGGCAGGGAAAGCTGGGAAGGAGAAAAAGGCCTGGACTTTTAAGGGCAAAACCTACAATTTCACATCTGCTTCATCTTATTGGCCAAAACAGCGCTAGCCTCAAGAAAGGCTGTAGAATACAGCTTTTAATCAGGGTGGCTATGTGCCCAAATAACTCCATTGGTGATATAGTTTATGTATTTGTCCCTTCCAAATCTCATGTTGATGTGTGATCCCCAGGGTTGGAGGTGGGGCCTAGTGGGAAGTGTCTGGGTCATGAAGGTGTATCCTCATGAATGGCTGGGTGCCCTCCTCATGAATATGAGTGAGTTCTCACTTTATTAGTTACTGCGAGATTTGACTGTTAAAAAGAGCCTGGCTCCACCTCCTCTCTTTTGCTCACTCTATTGCCGTGTAACACATCTGCTCCCTGTTTGCCTTCCACTCTGATTGAGAGCTTTGTGAGGCCCTCAACAGAAACAGATGTTGGTGCCATGCGTTGTGTCAGCCTGCAGAACTGTGAGCCAAATAAACATCTTTTAAAAATAAATTACCCAGTCTCAGGTATTTCTGCATAGCAATGCAAAACACCAGTGGTGTGCTACCAGTGGTGTGGAATAAGGATAATTTTTGCTATAATTTGCAAATTTTAAAAAATCAGGGGCAATAGAATTATCAATATCTTGTCATTATCACTATCTTTTTATCTATCATTATCAGTATCTTAAACAGAACCAGATTTGGATGTTAAAAATGGAATAATCTCAAAACATATCATTAAGTGAACATAAAGGTGCAGATTCAGTGTGGTAAAATATCTGGGAAAAAAGGGAAACCACCATCTATAATACTGTAGAAACTGGTAACCGTGGTTGTGTCCAGGCAGGGAATTTGGAAAAGCTGTTGGTGGGATAGAGGATGGAATTTACTTTTCACTGTATACATATTTTTATTACACTAAGTTTTTAAACTTTGTGCATCTAATAGATATTCAAAAATAACTTTGAGGATGGGCACTGTGGCTCCTGCCTGTAATCCCAGCACTTTAGGAGGCCAAGGGATGCTGATCACTTGAACCCAGAGTTTGAGACCAGCCAGGGCAACATGATGAAACCCTGTCTCTACAAAAAACTATGAAAATTAGCCGGGCATGGTGGTGTGCACCTGTAGTCCCACCTATTTGGGAGGCTGAGGGCAGAAGGGTCGCCTGAGCCCCGGGAGGTTGTGGCTGCAGTGAGCTCTGATTGTGCCACTGCACTACAGCCTGGGCAACAGAGTGAGACCTTGTCTCAAAATAATAATTTTGAATTACAAAGTTGATTTAGTGATGGTGGTTCTTTAGAGATGCAGGAGGTCTGAAAAGTAACAGGGAGAAATATTAAAAGAGCGTGCCCTCCCAGGTTCACAGAGAACTCAAGAGGAGCCTTTCCAGTAACATGTTTGATTTTTGTATCCAGGGATTTGCTTTCATAAACGAAGCACACGTCTGCAGGTCATCTGGTCCAACTCAGGACCTGGGTTAAAATGACCTCAGTGTTGGTCCAACCTGTGCAAGACACTGTCCAGGGAAGAGGCCTGGCTATCCGCTTTTCTTGGGGTCTCTGACCCCACTTCTGTCTTGCTAGATGACTGTCTTCTTCCCTCTTTGCTTGCAAGTTTTGATGCAGCAGAAAGGCTCATATGGCAGGGAACTGAGGTCAGCCTCTGGCCACCAGGCCATTAAGACTGAGGATGTCAGTCTAACAGTCGTCAAGGAACTTAATCCTTCCAATAATCACCTAAGCCTGGAAGTTGATCCTTCCCCAGTTCAGCCTTCAGATAGAAACCAGCCATGGCAGATATTCTGATTAAAGCCTTGTAAGAAACTCTATGCAGAGGAAGCAGCACAGCTATGCCTGGGTTTCTAACCTACAGAAAATGTGAGATAATACACATTACTATAAGCTGCTACATTGGTGGTAATTTCTTACATAGCAATAAGTAACTGAAGAAACATTTCACAGCTTTCACTGAGTTAAGTGACCCTTAGGGCCAGTTAGAACTTCTCTCATCCCTTCCCTATGGCAGCCCTTATCTTTCTCCTAGGTTGACAACCCGCTTTCTCTTTACCAGTGTAAACGTCAAGTTCTCTTACTATCTCAGTTGCTCTCCTCTCATATCATCCAGGAGACCCCACTAGGAAGTGGCAGGAAGAATGGAGGAACTGGCAGCAGGGGCTTGGCTAGACTCCCCATCACGGTTCATTCTGTAATGCCAGTATTACCAGGGGTTCAGTTGGAAGAAGAGTAGGGGCCAACAGGGATTGGAAGTTGATGAGTGAACACCCGAAGGCTCTCAGGCCCACATGGGCTGTGTTCTCAGACTATGAAATAAAAGGTGATGAATAGACTCTGCATGGCCACTGCTGGTCTTTACCCTTCAGCATTCTGGATAGTGCACCTCATACACCGTGATGCAAACACATTGACTCCAGGGCAGATATAACCCATCCTTTCCCCACCTGCAGCAAGAACACCCCATCAGCCTATGGGTCACCTTTTTTTTTTTTTTTTTTTTTTTTTGTGAGATGGAGTCTCACTCTGTTGCCCAGGCTGGAGTGCAGTGGCACAATCTCGGCTCACTGCAATCTCTGCCTCCCAGGTTCAAGCGATTCTTCTGTCCCAGCCTCACAAGGTATGGAACTGTACACAGGTGCATGCCACCACACCTTCATTTTTGTATTTTTAGTAGGGCCGGGGTTTCCACCATGTTGGCCGGCTGGTCTTGAACTCTGAGCCTCATGATCTGCCCACCTCAGCCTCCCAAATTGCTGGGATTACAGGCATGACCCACCACACCTGGCTGACTATGGGTCACTTTGACACAGGATTTTTCTCAGCCAATTGCCAGTCCAAGACCTCTGAGGCTGGTGATTCCCCACCCCCCACCCCAGGCCTCACTAGGGTGGGGGTCACCACAGGAGACGCCCCATTTACTCAGCCCATTGGGCCACGCCTGGCTTGCACTCCAGCGTGGATCCTGTGGCCGCCACAACTGTGTGCTCAGCCCCTGATGGGAGGGAGTGTCTGAGCAAGCAAGTGCACAACCCAGCCAGCCATTCCAAGCTCCGGCACAGGAGTGGGCTCTGTGTGGGGCTTGCAGCTGGATCCCCCTGGCATCCAGGTGAGGGGGTACATACAGGGTGGTGCCCAGGCAGTGGTGCCTGCAACTCTGAAGCCCCCAAGGAGGTGTTACAGCATGCTAATTAGCTCTTTTAGTCCCACTCATTAACCGCTCTGTCAGCTCTGTTGCCACTTCCCATCATAAGGGGTGGCTGCCCTCAGCGGGCAGAGGGCCACAGTGGGTTCCCAGTTCTTGTCCCCTGTCCAAGAAGAATGAGGTTACACTGACAGTTGTAGGGTGAAGAGGGTAAAGAATAGCTTTATTGAGTGATGAAACAGCCATCAGCAGAGAGGGGATGCGAGGGTGGTTTCTTACCCCAACCTGAAGGCTGGGGAGTCCCTCTGTGTATCTGAATCTTGGACTTTTATAGGCACAGGTAGCACTGCATAGGGCATCATTCAATTGGCTTAAAAGCATTATTCAGAAAGAACCAATTGGGAAAGAGTGGGCAAACAGGAACAGAAATTCTCACTTTGAGTTGTGGGTTTCATCCAGAACAAGCAGCCCAGTGTTCAGGCTTCAGGCTGTTTTTGGCTTGAAGGTGCAATTTCACTGGGCACCTGCCCCTATCTGCCTAGGGATTTGCCTCCTGCCACTATCAACTTCAAGCCCCTCAGCTCCCTGTAGTTGCCCTCATGAGGACTGTGGCAAATGCAGTAGACTCCAGTTCAGTCTCTGTGCCTGGAGAAGAAAGGGAAGCTGGTCAGAGCCCACCGGAGGTGACTCATAGGTGGCCAGTGGACAAATATGGGGGTCAGCAGGACAGCATGGTTACTTGGGCTTAGCAGTCAGTTTCCTTAGAATCATGAATCAGCCCACTGAGAGTCAACGAATCTCCTACTGATCTCAGTTTCCTTGTCTGAAAAATGGGGTTGAAAGTTGTCCCTATGTCATGGGGCTCTTGTGAAGTTTAAATGATTTAATTCCTGTAAATCCCTTAGGAAAGTGACTGACACTTTTATTAATGCAGAATTCTGTAAAAGGGAGGGACCCATCCATTTAGCTCCTGTTTCCTTATTCCAAGTGTGAAGAGGACCAGCTCTCCCCAACACTTATCCTGACCCCCCTTCCATGCCTGCAGGTGGAGCGCTGTTCTGCCCCTTACAACCCACAGGGTGGGGGCAACCAAGAAAAGGCCAGGGTGGTGCCAGTATGAGGAAGTCACAGAGCAATACACACAAACACACCCACACATGCTATGCTTATATACATCAATGTGCAGACACATACATATACAAAAACCCATACATGCTTATAAACACACACATATATACAAATCTACATACATACAGATGCGTATACCTTATACATCTACATGTACACACAGAGACACATGCACATTACACACTCCCTTCAGATTTGCCATTTCAAGCACTGGCTTATTCCCACTTAATCTCTTATAAGCAACTTAGGAATCTGAAAGAGAAGGACCTGAGAATTTGTGTCCCATGAGAAACAGACCCATTTCCCCAGGACTCTGGGAGTTCCTGAGCCTCATGTAGCCCTGTGCCTGAAAGCTCATGGAGGAGCAGAAAAAATGCTAACTCAGATCCAGGTCCTAGTGTCAGGGGCAGCCACAGGAACTGACTTTCCCTGGGTATTGAGGATCCGGGAGTCCAGGTCTCCTTCTTCCAACCAAACCTGTGGCTGCTCAACCTCCCCTCCATAGCCAGGGGCCCCTTCCAGGCTTTGCTGCACAGGAGGAGTCTCCACAGGGGCTCCAGAAGGAAAAGGGGCAGAAGTTTAACCCCTTCGGGTGAGGCACCCGTAGGTGAGAATAAGAAAACCCAGAGTAACATTCTGCATCTGAACTCTTGTTCCTCCAGAACACAACTCCTGTAACCACAGCCCCAGTGATCACAACTCCAGCAAGCACAACGCCAGTGACTACAGGTCAGTGGTTACTTGTGGCTGGGAAATATTCCCCTGATAGGGATGGTGGGCTCAGAAGTTGGCTCTCAGAAAGGAAGGATAGGTGAGGGGTGCTGACCCCCCAGCCTCAGCCCTAACTCTGCTGAAAATCTCCAGAAGGGCCCCTCCTCTCCTTTCCCTGAGAAGTGGCTCTCTGCCTACATCCATCTCCTTACCCCATCTCAGGGTGAGGAGCCCCTCGTGCTGTACATGGCATGTTTATCTTTGCTATTCTCCAGAAGGCACCACCACAGCCACTCCCTTCTAGAAGGTTCCATCTCCTGCAGGCCTGGTGTCCACAAGCTCTGTGGTCCCAATTCATTATGTTACCAGGTCAGTGTGATTTCCACAGGGCCCAGAACCCTAGAGTTCATCTGTGCACCGGGAGGTTCTGTGGAAGAGAAAGCAGAAAGGGCCCAGGCACAGACCTGTTGAATGGTGTCTACTCCAATGACAAAGGCAAAGGCACCATAACTCTTGATGCTTTGGCTGCTGCCAGGGCAAGGCAGGCAGCATGCCTGAAGGAACACAGCCGAAGCCTAGCAGGGATGCAAGGAAAGGGCCTTGGAGCTCAGTGCACACATTCTCCTTCAGAGTAAGAACCTCTTCAAAATTTCTCTTATCAAGCCACCAGTCAGTGTTTCTAGATAAATGTTAGTTACTGAGATTTATAGCTGCCGGATCTCCAGTGGGAAAGGTCAGAAGTGTGAGAAACCTTTAAGAGTCCATAAAAAAAGCCCAGTGGTCTCCTGGAAGCAGTTCCATCTCATCAAACACTTTAAAAAATGGGGCAGGTAGCACTGCCCAAGGGACGCAAGTTGGGAAGCTCCCCAAATCCACATCTCTTGCTTGTGGGGGAGCCATCCTCAGCACATCGGCCCTACCCAACCAACAGTAGATACCAACATCCCTATGATGGATGAGCTATGGGGAAGTCCCCCCAATCTGGAGAATTGGCCCCCAATGGGGACTTGGGGAGGGCTGAGTTGGGGAGCTGTGGGAGGTCATCACCAGTGGGGCTCAAGCTTTCCCCTCCAAGCTCCAAGGATCTCCGCAGCCACAGGATGCATTCCTTCTCCACTTAGATCTTGTCTGTGAAGTACCCATTCGCCTTCCATTTCTACTTGGTGTAGAATGTAGGGGGCAATGAATGAGACTGCGTATTGCAGAGGGTCCACGTCCAAGCACAGGCAGTTGTTAACTGTAGTAGCCACACCACCAGTACCTGTGGTTCCTGCCAGCCCCTCCATTGCCCAGGCCAGGCAGTGTCAGTCTGGCAGATGCACCCCCAAGGACTCTCCCTCATGGTGTCTGCTCCTCTACCCCACCCTTCTGCTCTCACAGCTGCTCCTTAGGTGACATTCACACTTAGACAAAGTTGTCTGGTGCCCTGATTATGATCTCCTTTACTTGCTGTCAGCTGTGCCTGGGAAGTGGTCTATGCTTAGTTCCAGGATACAATGAAAAAGCACTGGACGGGCAGGTAGAGTCTTGGGCTTTACCATGAACTGTGTTGTTCGGGCAAGTTGTCTAACCTCCACAGCTCTGTTCATCTTGTATATATGGGTCGGGGGGTGAAGACTGAGCCCACAGGTCTGCTTCTTTGCTCAGTGTAACAGATTCTAAGTGCAAATCCCTGAAACAGGATCACAGTACACAACATTAACAAGAGGGTACATTATGCACAGTACAGCTTTCCTTGAGGTTCTACAGAATGCAAACCTTAAGTACCAACCCTCTGCTGAAAAATCCTCTAATGAATTTCAAGGTTAAATATAAACTGTGGAATTGTTCTGTCTAGAGTAGTCACACCCTCCTCTGGGGTCCCACAGTTCACAGGCTCAAAACTCCTGATCCAACAGTTACACGCTGCACCAACTTTCAGACTCTCTCTCCTAGTAGGCAGTGAGCCCCTAGAAGGCAGGGACTATGTAACAATGGCCTGGCAATTTTGTTGAATAGCTGCTCCTGTCAGGATCAGCTCATAAAAAGCCAAGCACTGCTCAGCTTTTATTATGCCTCTCACTGATTTATACCTTCATTTGGCATTCAAGAACTTGTTCCAATAGTGCCAAACAGTTGGGAGATATTTACTAAAACTTATTGAACTGCAGTCTATCCTCTGAATCCACTGTGCTCAATCCCACCACACACCCTGCTGCTTCCTAACTTCTAGCTGCTTGGAATGTCTTTCTTTCATTTTCTTCATCCACTCAAATGGTACACATCCCTCAGGTTCCATGCAAAGTTCCATCTCATTCATGAAACTCCCTGACCACTGGGATATCTGGCCTATGAACTTCAGCAAACTATTTCTCTGCATTTCATTTGGCATTTGAGGAGGGACTGGTCTCTGACGTCTCTTGGTATGCCTCACAGAGTCAGTAAAGTGTTCCCAGACCTATGGGTACCACCCCATATTGTTAGCTCTTTGAGGATACACACTAGATTATACTTTTCTGGTTCTCCACCCTGAGCACCCAAAAGGCAGATGATAGGTACATCTCAGCTCCAAAAAGACTGCTGAACATGGAATGAATTAATGTCACACAGAAACTGACCTGGTGACCAGTCTGG
The DNA here is from genome assembly GCF_008728515.1 of Papio anubis. NCBI lineage: Eukaryota > Metazoa > Chordata > Mammalia > Primates > Cercopithecidae > Papio > Papio anubis. The sequence continues at coordinate 29,918,268 of NC_044981.1, forward strand.
GCCAGTTCACTCACATGACTGTAGGGGCTGGCAAGTACATAATTTTCAGGTTAGACTGGCAGGCTGGAGATCCAGGGAAGAGCTGACGCTGCAGCCTGAGGTCACAGGTAGCAGTGTTGCTGGGTTGCTGCACATTCTTTACTGTGAGATTTAGAAAAACCGTCAATTTATCATTATCCTAATATTGTCAAAAATTTAGATAGCCTATTTGCTTTTCTTTTGTTCTTATTGTTGGTGTGTTGTTATTCCTGTGAAAATCATAATTGTGCAGTGTTTTGATATCTATGAATTCAAAAACTTAAACAGAATATTAGGAACAGTAGTAATAAAGTGACAAGCTTTGGATACCTTTTTGTTTCTGAATATTGTAAATATGAATCTTCTGGATCTCAGAGGGAACAAGGAAGCAATGACATTAATAATGAATCATAATCTGGAACACCTGATATTGTACAAAAAGCATAACAACTGGAAATGCCTTTGCAACTGCATAAGTTAGTTCAAGGAAACAATTAATTTGCATTTCTAAAATTTAAAAAATCCCCAATAACTTTTGACAAAACTCACAGATGGCTTATTATTGCTAGTAATGTCAATACTGGATGCAAATCATGCTCAAAAGCTGTGTGAATAGCCAAAAGTGCTAAGCACATTCTGTCAGTGCTCATAATTCAAGGAAAACATTAGCAAAATTCAAAGAGAAAAACTTGAAAAATATTAAGAACAGCTTTGTACAATAAAGTATTTGAAAAAAGCAACACACTGGAAAAATGCCATCAGATGTTAGTATACAGTTTAGCCAAATGTGTAATTAAATACAGCATGTTACATCATTAAGTAGAAGCTTTTAAACAATTATACATAGTGCATTTTATCACAGTATAGATTAATGGTTCTGCTGGTTGCAAACCATATTCTACATAATAAGACAACTTTTGGAAAATTTATTAATCCAAGCAATAAATCATTATCAGTGAAGTGTCAACCATTTCACACAATGTATTTAAGTTTTAGTTCCTTAAATACTAAACATAAGACTTACAGGAAAATGGGTTTTTGTTGATCTGAGGAACTCAAACATACCAACCTTACTCGTCAGTGCTCAAGAAAAATAGCTTTAATGTGAGATAGCTGTATGATGGTACAGATAGGGCCAGTATATGCAATGAAGAAAGTTCAGGGTTTCACCAAAATTTTAGCAAAATTTCAGGGTTTAAAAATCTAGAATATTATCGCAGAAGTCACATGACTGTCTCACATTTACTCTTCCTCGTGTCCTGATCCTGCTGACTTGTCCACATGGGCAACTAGGAAGCTGGCACAACTGTACTTCTTTGTTCACTTTGGTCACCACCATTAGCTCTGCTGTTGGGCTGCCCATGTGTAGGCAGATTTCATGAAAGTATCAGGTTCCCTAAGCAACATGAACTGGGAGGCTCAGAGAGGGGAGATTTCCTTAGTCACTGACTTACTGAGGGATTGACTCAAGATTCCCACGCACTAGACAAAAGTAGTCGGGAAAGGAATCATTTCCTGATTGCCTGTTGGGGAAAAAAGAAAATATTCTTTGGATAGAACCGTCTGGATGGACTCTTAACACAGTAAAGTGAAGGCAGTGCATTCTTCTTCTCAGAAGGACGGCAGATGGAGCACCATGCATCCCCACAGAGGGGCTGTCCTGCGGTCCTTACAGGAGTTGCCAAGCTCCCAGAATCTCCTCCTGCTGCTATCCCCACCCTGCCTGAAAGAGGTGAGGAGGATGATGGGGAGGGAGGCAAACAGGCTCGGGATAAGAGGAGTGAGTGCCCTGGTAAAACCAATTACTTAGTTAAACCTTTGGCCAAAACTCTAGGAAGGGAGGCACAAAATGGAACAGTGTTTTTTTGTTTGTTTGTTTGTTTTGCTTCTCTAGGTAAAGGTTTAACTTCAGCATGGGTAAAACTATTCTTTCCTTCTTTTTTCTCTCCCAGAGTTCTCACCGCCTCCTCCCAGGCTAAACCCTTCATGTTGCAGGAGACAGAGAATCCCAGGTAAGACCTGGACTTTTTCTCCCCGCTCCCTTCCTTCCTTTTTTTTACCGTGTGTGTTCAGGATAAATTATCTTGGTTTTGTTTCTGGAGGGAAAAGGGCCGAGGCCCTGACTTGAATCTCAATCACATTTCTGCACACAGTACCTGAAGAGACAGAATAGCAGAGGGGTGGGAACAATTAACATTGCTCTATGGGCTTTAGAATGGAGAAAACATAATGCCCACTCTTTTTTCTTTTACCCAAATCCAACTTCAGTTTTCTCTCCAACTCTCTAAAACCACCACCAATCCTATTATCATATCATGTGTAGCTACTTGGGGGGTGGTGAAAGGCTGAGTGTGAATCATGTTCAGATAGCAGAGTGTTAAACGAAATAGTTCCTCACATCAATGCCCGAAGTCATCCTTGGTCACAATAAAAGAGAATAGAGAGAAAAAAGTATGATTATTGTATTAGATAGTGGGGTTGCAGGGTTTTTTTTTTTTTTTTTTTAATTATTTTGTTATGATGATGTCAATTTTTTAAGAAATAAAAGAATGGAAAAAGTTGACTTGGGATTTCATAATGCAAAGAAAAAAGCAAAACAAAAAACAACAAAAAGCAAACAAAATAAAAATTTATATGTAATACCAAATTTAATCCCTTCGTAACTCTGTGAAGTGGGTCAGTACTGATGGGTCAGCTTAACTAACAGATATTAGGAATAGATCCAAAAATAACCAGCCATGATCGCATAGCTTGTGGAACCCAAGTTCTCTGACACTCAGCCCAGTGTTCCACATACAATGACACCCAAGGCGAGGAGGGGGCCTCAGAGATGAGGTGGCCGACCCTTGCAATGTCGATATTCTCCAGCTTTCTCAGAGCAAGTGGCTGAATCTCTTTCGTGACAAACAACTCACCACCTACCAAAGCAGCCCATTTTATTAAGTCTAATTTTTAAAAAAAGATCCTTATGATGAGCACAATTCTGTCTCTCTCATACTCTATGGAAACGACCAATTTCTAACCTCTATGTCACCAAGAGTAAGTATAAATCTTCACATAATAGCCCTCCAAATATTTGAAATCTCTATAGTCGTAGCCAGGTATGTTGCATCAAAATAAATGGCTATTTTCTGCAGGAGGGTTGGTCCAAATGTCCTAGCCCACCATTACTAGAAACAAGAAGTCCTCCCTATTTTTTGAATAACTATATTTATTTGCTCAAATCATACTTATTAGGGGCCTGCTATCTGCCATGCAGTGGGGATGCAGCAATACACATGTCAAATAGACATGCATTTGGAGTGTGGAAGTGGGTGCCCACCCTAGTCGGGGAGCATCTCAGGATGTCCTCCTTGAGGAGATGACATGTCAACTGAGCCCAGAGGACAACAGGAGTTGACAGGGAAGAGTATTTCCTAGAGGGAGAAGCTGGAGGCAGCTGTAGTGAGCTGCTGATGGGTTCTGGCCACCACCTGGACCACCTAGATTTCATGTTTCTCCACCCCCACTTCGTTGTGTGACCCTGGACAAGTTCCTCCCCCACTGCGTGCTTTAGAACCCTCACTGTGAAACAGGAGATGTGACAGGAATGTTGTGAGGATTGTTTGAGTGAATACATATGAAGGACATAGGACAAGCCTGGCACATTGTTAATGCTCAATCAATGTTTGCTCTCACGACTGGAGGGAAACAAGGTAGCAGGCAGGAGCGGGGAGTGTGCAGACAGTTCCTGCTTAGCCTTTTAAGTCATTCACGGCCCAGCACTGTAACCAGAGAAGTGAGGATGAGACTTCCACTTTGAGAAAGGCCTCTCTGGCCGCAGCATGTAGAGGAATGGGAGGGGATTAGAATGTGTGTGCATGGACTAGGTGGGAGGTAACTGCAGGGCCAGCATCTGTGGCACAGATTATCTCTCTTCATCCTGAACCCCTCCCTCTTCCCGTCTTGAATCCTTTTCCCATTCCTGATAACATCTTCCACCTGTCAGAAAGTCACAGGTGTTAAGGAAGAGATTTCTGAGCACACTTTGGACAGAAGTCATGATGATGGGGCCCATGACTAGGAACCTGCTGGGAGAGGTGGCCTGCAGTGTGTCTGGAGTACACGGGGGACCCTGGGAGCATCTTCTGTGGCCATGGCCCAGGCAGGCCTGCATCACTTGGTGCTGTACCACTATCAGATCCACCACGGGAGCCATGTGCTGTCCATTCCACAAGGAGCTCTTTCAACAGGGAGACGTCAGGCCCAACTGGATTCTAGCCATCTTGGTCTCCAGTCTCCTACTCTCAAGCCCATGAGTGACAATCCAGCACAGGAAATTTGGTTCTGTGAGCAGCATCTATTGGCAGGATGACCAGCAATTCTTGTGTGTGGTTTGCAAAGATCTTATGGAGCACAAATGTTACGTAGTGCTGCAGAAGAACAATGCTAGGTTCCACAGGTAGTCTGTCCTTTTGTTGTCTTGTCTACACCACAGAACCTTTGGTCGACTTGCCTTATTATTGGTTTCAGTCCTATTACAAAACAACAACAACAAATTATTGTATTCTAAACACAGTTCTAAATGCAACAATAGTTTATCTTTTAATCCTGTATTATACAGTTTACAATTACTTGCAAATGCATAGTACCTCACTCCAAAAAACCTCAGGCATCCAGGCATCACAATTTCTCTCTCTGCATGACATAGAAACTTCCATGTCACTAGAGGATTTCACAATTCATATACAAATCCCCTGAAGACTTCTAGGTGTAAAGGAAGCATCACTGGACACAACACTGAAAATGGCAATAGGCCAGGCATGGTGGCTCATGCCTGTAATCCCAGAACTTTGGGAGGCTGAGGCGGGAGGATCACCTGAGGTCAGGAGTTTGAGACTAGCCTGGCCAACATGGTGAAACCCCGTTTCTACTAAAAATACAAAAATTAGGTGTTGTAGTGCATGCCTGTAGTCCCAGCTACCAGGGATGATGAGGCAGAAGAACTGCTTGAACCCTGGAGGCAGAGGTTGCAGTGAGCCAAGATCGCACCACTGCATTCCAGCCTGGGCAACACAGTGAGACTCTGTCTCAAAAAAAAACAGGCAACAAAAGCCCTGGATAGATAAGGGTTTTTTTTGTTTTTTTTTTTAGGTGAGCTATAACATCTGGGCAAATAAAAACACTACGTTATTCCTAGAAAAATGATATAAATCTAACTTAACCTTGTCAACATGGGGATTCATTATGTTATTCAGCAAACTAAAGGAACAGTAAGAATGTAACTGCATCTCAGGTACAACTGGAACCAGGGATTTGAATGCAACTAAGACTCCCCACCTTTTATTTTCTCTTCTCTAGATTAGCCCAATTTTTTACACATTTCCTGTATGAACTATAACTATAGCCATTTCTAGATTAATATCTCTTGTCAGCAAAGCAAGACAGAGTTATTCTCTGGTCATGAAGAAGAGAATTCCAGAAAAGAGCTCTGAGTCAAAGGCCAAAATCCTGGCATATCTGGTGCTGTGCAGAGCTGAGAGACTGGCTGAAGAGTGTGTCAGCAGTAAGCTATCCTAGGCATAGGGCCTGACCTAGAAATCAAAAACCCTAATGTAGCAGTATTGCATCATCTATAGCCTAGATTATGCTGCAATGATATACAACTCCCATATCTCACTGGTATAAACCAAAAAGGTTTCTTTTTCATGCTACCTGTTCATCAGGAGTTGCTGAGGGGGTCACTTGGAGTCACTTGGAGATCCAGGCTTGCCAAGCAGCCACTGTTTTCAGCACCAGCTATTACCCTGCTAGTGGGCAAAGAGGGAGCTCTGGAAGAACATAAACCAGCAGTTAAATTCCCAGTCCAGAAGAAATACACATCACCCCTGCTAATACCTCATTACAGGGCACAGATGATGACAATAATGACCTCTCAGGCTTAAGGACCCTTCAACTCTGAGAGAGGATATCTAGTGGTCACTCAGTTGCTATCCTGTCTTTCCTTCAGGTGGAAGTGGGTGCGGTTTCCAACACCCCTAGCTATGTCCCCTGTCCGTGACAAAATCTTTGTAATCAAAAGTTTGAAGTATTTTGGAGTTCACAAGGGTATTTGTTTGCTGTTAAGACTCTTGCTCTCACTTCTACCTGACAAGAGAGAATTTGTATAGACTATTAGACATGTGACTATTTTTTTAAAGCACTAGGTATTTGGGGCAGGTCAACATGTTTCCCTATCAGAAATCACTCATAGATATGTTCTTTGAGGTCATGAATTCTATGAAATAAAAATAAAGAAAGTTATTGAGCCTCTCTTGGATGCCAGCACCATGCTCAGTACTTTCCTTTTTTTCAGTATACTCACATTACTGATTATCCTTCATTTTAGTTATGATCAAAGCAAGAGTTGAAGGAATGTCCTTGGTTTAAGGCTACACCCTAGGAGGCAGAGTCAGAATTTAAATCCAGCTTTCTTTCATTTGAAAGACTGTGCTCTGTGCTGGACCACACTGTACAGTTTTTAAAGTGATCTAACAACGACAGCATCCATCAGTGAACTTTGAGTTTACCAAACAGGAAATTGCTTTTAATGGGTTCATCTAATGGCAGGGCTAGCTCAAGGCGAAATTTTTTGCCTCCTCTCCCTCTTTTTCATTCGATACAATTCTGCTCTATTATCCAGGCTGGACTTCAGTGGCATGGTCACAGCTCACTGCAGCCTCAAACCCCTGGCTCAAGTGATCCTCCCTCCTCATCTTCCCGAGTACCTGGGACTATGGGCACATGCCAACACACCTGCTGTTTAAAATTTTTTGTAAGGATGGGGTCTATGTTCCCTAAGGTGGTCTCAAACTCCTGGCCTCAAGCAATCCTCCTGCCTCAATCTTCTGAAGTGCTGGGATTATAGGTATGAGCCACCATGCCCAGTCCCCTTCTCCCTCATTAAAAATATATTTTTAAATTTTTTTTCACTATTCAACTTCTATTTTAGGTTCAAGGAGTAGATGTGTAGGTTTGTTATATAGGTAAACTACAATGCCATGGGGGTTTTGTATACAGATAATTTTGTCGCCCAGGTCATCAGCATAATACCCAAAAGGTAGTTTTTCAGTCTTTACCCTCCTTTCGCCCTCCACCAGGTCCTGGTGTCTATTGCTCCCTTATGTCCATGTGTACTCAATGTTTAGCTCCCATTTAAAAGTGACAACATACAGTATTTGGTTTTCTGTTCCTGCATTAATTGTCTTAAGATAATGGCCTCCAGCTCCATCCATGTTGCTGCAAAGGACATTATCTCATTCTTTATAGTTGTGTAGTATTCTATTCCATGGTGTATACACACATTTTCTTTCTTTTTTCCTTTTTTTTTTGAGACGGAGTCTCACCCTGTCGCCCAGGCTGGAGTGCAATGGCATGATTTTGGCTAATTGCAACCTCTGCTTCCTAGATTCAAACGATTATCTTGCCTTGAGTAGCTGGGATTATAGGCGCCCGCCACCATGCCCAGCTAATTTTTGTATTTTTAGTAGAGACAAGGTTTCACCATGTTGGCCAGGCTGGTCTCAAACTCCTGACCTCGCCGAACTCCACCTGCCTCGGTCTCCCAAAGTGCTAGGATTACAGGCGTGAGCCACCACGCCTGGGCTTCTAGGTTGATTCCATATCTTTGCCATTGTGAATAGTGCCACAGTAAACGTATATGTGCATGTGTCTTTATGTAGAACTATTTATATTCCTTTGGGTATAGTAAAGGGATTGCTGGGTTAAACGGTAGTTTTAAGTTATCTGAGAAATTTCCAGACTGCTTTCCACAATGGCTGAACTAATTTACATTCCTATTTGCAGTGTATAAGCATTCTCTTTTCTCCACAACCTCACCAGCATCAGTTAGTTTTTGACTTTTTTAATAATAGCCTTTCTGACTGGTGTGAGATGGTATCTCATTGTGGTTTTGGTTTGCATTCCCCTAATTAGTGATATTAAGCATTTTTTTTCTTATGTTTCTTTTGAAAAGTGTTCATGTCCTTTGCCCATTTTTTAATGGAGTTCCTTTTTGCTTACTAAGTTCCTTATAGATTCTGGTTATTAAACCTTTGTCAGATGCACAGTTTGCAGATATTTTCTCTCATTCTGTAGGCTGTTTACTCTGTTGACAGTTTCATTTTCTGTGCAGAAGCTCTTTAGTTTAATTAAGGCTTACTTGGCAATTTTTGGTTTTGTTGCAGTTGCTTTTGGAGTCTTCATCATGAAGTCTTTGCCAGGGCTGATGTTCAAAATGGTACTTGCTAGGTTTTATTCTAGTATTTTCATAGTTTTAGGTTTTACATTTAAGCCTTTAATCCACTTTGAGTTGATTTTTATATATGGTGAAAGATAGGGGTTCAGTTTCATTCTTTTGCCTATGGCTATCCAGTTATCCCAGCACCATTTATTGAATAGGGAGTTCTTTCCCCATTGCTTGTTATTGTCAATTTTGTTGAACATCAGATGGTTTTAGGTATGTGGCTTTACTTCTGAGTTCTCTAACCTGTTCCATTAGTCTGTGTGTCCGTTTCTGTACCAGTGCCATGCTGTCTTGCTTACTGTAACCTTATAATTTGAAGACAGGTAGTGTGATGCCTCCAGCTTTGTTCTTTTTGCTTAGGATTGCTTTGGCTATTTGACCTCCTTCTTGGTTCCACATGAATTTTTGAATGTTTTTTTCCTAACTCTGTGAAAAATGTCATTAGCAGTTTGAAAAGAGTAACAATGAATGTGTAAATTGCTTTGACCAGTATGGCGGTTTTAACGATATTAATTCTTCCTATCCAGGAGCATGGAATATTTTTTCCATTTGTTTGTGTAATCTGATTTCTTTGTGCAGTGTCTTGTAAAATTCTCATTGTAGAGATCGTTCACCTCTTTGGTTAGCTGTATTCCTAGGTATTTTATTCTTCTTGAGGCTACTGTGAATGAAACTGCATTCTTCACATGGTTCTCTGTTTAGATGTTACTGGTGTATAGAAATGCTACAGATTTTTGTAAACTGATTTTGTATCCTGAAACTCTGCTGATGTTCTTTTTCAGATCTAGAAGCCCTCGGGAAGAGACCATGGAGTTTTCTAGGTATAGAATCATTATCTGTGAAGAGAGATAATTTGACTTCCTCCCCTCCTATCTGGATGCCTTTTCTTTCTTTCTCTCACCTGACTGCTCCGAATAGAACTTCCAGTACTATGTTGAATAGTAGTAGTGAGACTGGGCATCCTTGTCTTGTTCCAGTTCCTAAATAGAATGCTTCTAGCTTTTGCCAATTCAATATTATATTGGCTTTGGTTTTGTCAGAGATGGCTCTTATTATTTTGAGGACTGTAACTTCAAACCTAGTTTGAGGGTTTTTAACATGAATGAATGTTGAATTTTACCAAAAGCCTTTTCTGCATCTACATGTGGTTTTTGTTTTCAGTTCTCTTTATGTGATGAATCACATTTATTGATTTGGGTAGGTTGAGCAACTCTGCATTCCAGGGATAAAGCCTACTTGATCATGATGGATTAGCTTTTTGGTGTGCTGCTGGATTTCATTTGGTAGTATTTTGTTGAGGATTTTTGCACATATGTTCATCAGGGTTATTGGTCTGAAGTTCTTTTCTTCTGTTGTGTCTCTGCCAGGTTCTGGTATCGGAATGATGCTGGCCTCACAGACTGAGTTAGGGAGGCGTCCCTGTTTCTCAATGTTTTTGGAATAGCTTCAGTAGGAATGATACCAGCTCCTCTTTACATGTCTGGTAGAATTTGGCTCTGAATCCATCTGGTCCAGGACTTTTTCTGGTTAGTAGGCTTTTTATTACTGACTCAATTTTTGGAATTTGTTATTCGTCTGTTCGGGGTTTCAATTTCCGGTTCAATCTTGGGAGGTTGTATGTTCCCAGGAATTTATCCATTCTTCTGGGTTTTCTAGTTTGTGTGCATAGAGGTGTTCATAATAGTCTCCAAGCGTTTTTTGTATTTTTGTGTGGTCAGTGACAACGTCCCCTTTGTCATTCCTGATTGTGTTTATTTGGATTTTCTCCCCCCTCTGTTTATTAGTCTAGTTAGTGGCCTATCAACTTTATTTATTCTTTCAAAGAACCAACTTTTGCTTTCTTTGATCTTTTGTATGATTTTTCTTATCTCCATTTTGTTCAGTTCAGCTCTGATTTTGGGTATTCTCTTCTGCTGGCTTTGGGGTTGGTTTGCTCTTGTTTACTTAGTTCCTCTACATGTGATGTTAGAGGTTGAGATCTATCTTTTTGATGTGGGCATTTAGCACTACTGTTTTCCCTTAACACTGCTTTAGCTGTGTCCCAAAGATTCTGGTATGTTTTTATCTTTGTTTTCATTAGTTGTAAACAATTACTTGATTTCTGCCTTAATTTCTCTTTGTTTACCCAAAAGTCATTCAGGAGTAGATTAATTTCCACTTAATTATATGGTTTTGAGAGATCTTCTTGGTGTTTATTTTTATGGCACTGTGACCCAGGAGTGTGGTTGGTATTTCAGGTTTTGTTTTTGTTTTTTGAGATGAGTCTCACTCTGTCAACCAGGCTGGAGTGCAATGGCATGATCTCGGCTCATTGCAACCTCCTCCTCCCAGGTTCAAGTAATTCTCGTGACTCAGCCTCCCGAGTAGCTGGGATTACAGGCACATGCCACCATGCTTGGCTAAGTTTTATATTTTTCAGTAGAGATGGGTTTTCACCATGTTGGCCAGGCTGGTCTCGAACTCTTGACCTCAAGTGATTTGCCCACCTCAGCCTTCCAAAGTGTTGGGATTACACATGTGAGCCACCACACTCAGCTGGTATTTCAGGTTTCTTGAATTTGTTGAGAATTGCCTTCTGGCCAAGAAAGCAATTGTGGTCAGTTTTAAGAGTATGTACCACCATGAGCAGCTGAGAAGAATGTATATTCTGTTTTTGTTGGATACAGAGTGCCGTTTCTGGTTTTCCATTTGCTTGATAGATCTTTCTCCATCCCCTTACTTTGAGGCTATTGGTGTCTCTGCACATGAGATGGGTCTCTTGAAGACATACAGTTGGGTCTTGCTGCTTTGTCCGACTTGCCACTCTCTGCCTACTAATTGAGGCATTTAGCTCATTTACATTCAAGGTCAATATTGATAGGTGCAGATGTGATCCTATCATCATGTTGTTAGTTGGCTGCTACGTAGACTTCATTGTTCATTTGCCTTATAGTGTCAGTGGTCTATGTACTCAAGTGTATTTTTATGACGGCCAGTAATGGTCTGTACATCTCAGGGTGGCTTAAAGCACTAGGAGAAAGCATGCAGAACAGCCCAAGGTGAAGCTCATTTAGCAGCTGAGAGTGAGTTCACACCTTGTACTCTAAAATGAGGAGGTGCTCTTTTCTTCCCACTCTAATTAAAGAAGACTGAGAAGCCCTTCAGCACTTCACCCTCCCCCCCATCCTCCCCCCCAGCCCCCCGCTACCGCCACCAACTTTGTGGTAGGTTCCTGGCACTTGAGCTCTCCACAGGCCCAGGAGAAAACAGCTTTCTTGAGGTCCTAAGGATACCTGATAATCATTCTCAGAGTTAATGGAATCTTCTGTATTTTCTGTGGATTTTGATTATCAACTTTTTTTTCTAACTTCTATGAGATTAGAGAATTGAAAGGCTGTCATATCACTGGAACTCAGTCAAAATGTGGTGTCTTCTCCAATATTGTCCAACTAGAAGATGTGGGAATCTCACCTGATATAAGAACTAAGAAATATGACTACAAACTAACTAAAGGGAAAATAAGAGAAGAACTTAAAGGAGAATATTTGGGAGTTTTAGGGAAGTCATAACTGTATTGAGCTAATGTCATCCATATATCCAAGGGAAAGTGAACCTAAATTTACAGGGCAACTTCTGTGGGCCAGGTTCCTTCACGCATAATTTCAAGTCATGCTAAAATGAATGCATCCAAGGAAAATTTTATCATAATACACAACTTATGATAAGAAAACTTATGCTTAGGAAGATTAATTAGGAGGTTCAGGTCACCAAGCCTCTAGACTGTTTAGCCGGGACCCAACCCAGGTCTGGCTTCTGTTTGGTTTTGGAGTATGTGTTATCCCCACTCCACCATGCTGCCTCTCCAACCTGCAGCCCAGTGCCCAGGGAACAGGGGTCAGGCCAAGATCAGAACAGGCACTAGCACCAATAGGCCTGGCAAGGTGGGAAGTACAGGGAAGGGGTGACTCCAGCTTACTCTTCTCTCCCTCCCAGAGGGACCATCAGGGCCATTGGCATTGTGGGTGATAGAAGTTGTAAATAGGAGGTAAGGGACAGGGATGAGATCATCTCCATGTGAGTATGTGATATGAGTGGCAGGCCAGAAGTTAACAGCCGCATCCAGGGAGCCAAGGATACAGTTCCCAGTAATGGGGCTTGTGTTCTGCTCTCAAGGCTGATGCAAGAAGATGGAAGTTGTACTCTCTGTTTCTCTATTTCAATAGAAAGTAAGCTAAAAAGAGAAACTGGGAGACAGAGGTTTACAGAAGGAAATTTATAATGGGGTCATATCAAGATAATTCAAGAGGGAAATAAGACAAGGTGACTCCTTCCCCAAATTGGTGACACAACACTAATCACTGTCCCCACAGAGTGGCTGGGCCTGCCCCCAACTACAGGAGCTCAGCTGTCTCTACCCTCTGGGCGTAGACAGGAGGCAGTGGTCATGCTGCTGCAGCCTAATGATTTGAGATTAGAATTGCCCACTGCTCCGCTGCAGGGTGTGTGCTCAGCACACTTTGACAGCTTCATTCTCTCTTCAGTCTTGAGAAAAAAATAACACTAGATAAGGAAGGTGAAGCTACAGAAAGTCCTGACTGTCAGAAAATGTTAAGATATCAGGGTGAGGAAAGACTTTAGAAATCATTCCAAATTTCATAATCGGGGTAAATCAATTGTAAGGGCCATTAAGGTTGTCAAGTGGCAGAACATGGATGCAAACCTAGGGCCCTTCACTCCTCCTCCAGTGCACTTTCCACCATGCCAGGAGGAAGGGTAAAGAGTAAAGGTGCCAGGGGAGGGGCTGAGGCTTGTCTCCTTCCACTTCTTTTCCTCACTGAAAATGTAGAATACAAATGGAGCCAAAAATTTAGGTCACTGAAAGCTACGGGTCTGCTTCAGATGGATCTATTCTTTTTCCTGGGTTCGGTGAAGTTATTTGGCCATAAAGCCCTAAGCCATGTATAATCATAACATTTTAAGAAATAGGAGCCAGGTATTAGAAGGTTCCGTTTTCTCTAAAAATAGTTCAAAGTATCTCAATGACGTTTAGGTATCAAAAAAATAAAAATACCCCAACTTTAAGAGTATTATGAGTAGTAAAATAAATACTTATAGCAATGGGGGTTTCAGGACAATTAACCTCTTGAACATAAGTAGATATGCTCAAGAAGGCTATCCCAAGGACAGGGCTGCATGCACAAAGATAAGAGACCAAGTTAAGTTCCAGTCAAAACAGACAGCCCTATTTCCTTCCTAGTAGCATCTGTACAGCATAAATAGTGAATGAAGTCATGAAAAGATCCTCAAAGGTCTGTGTTAGAGCAACTGTGGTTAAAATAGGAGAGTAGGAAAAGTGAGATTCTCCCGTTAAGTTACTAATAATTCAGACTTAAGACTTTTTAGAAAGATGATCATCTTTTATTTCTTTCAGGAGCCATGGCTGTAGACCTGGAGAGAGGCCAAAAAACACCTAGGCTTTTTTCAAAGGTTGGGGTATCCACATCAGTCAGCAGCGGCTTCTGCAGCAGCAGCCACAGAAAGTGAGTAATGGAAATTAAAGGATAGAGATGTACAGGAAGTCCTCTTTCCTCACCCAGAGAAGGAAGAAAACAGCAAAAAAAGAAGGTCAACCCCACAATCAAGGTAGAGCTGCTCTAAAATCTGAGGTAGCCAATGACCAACACAAACCACCTCGCCCTTCTGAGACTTAGCTCTCCTGTAAAGGAGAAACCACACTGACCCTGGATCAAAATCCCCAGACAGTAGAAGTGACCTTGGATTTCAAGAAGGAGCAAATTACCTCTGCTAATGCAGATAAAGAGGCCACCATTTTTGGTTTTCAGAATTTCACAGCGAAAACAGTCCCATTCTTTGGCCTCTATTAGCCAGAGGCCCAGATGACCATGTGTCCCTGAGATTAGACATGGCTTTCCCATGGCCTCTTATGAGAACCTGCCCAGAAATAAGTGTTTTGTTGTTGCTGTTGTTGTTGTTTGTTTGTTTTTTAGACAGAGTTTCACTCTTGCTGCCCAGGCTGGAATGCAATGATGCAATCTCGGCTCACTGCAACTTCCACCTCCTGGGTTCAAGTGATTCTGTCTTAGCCTCCTGAGTAGCTGGAATTATAGGTGCCCACCACAACGCCCGGCTAATTTTGTATTTTTAGTAGAGACAGGGGTTTCACCATGTTGGCCAGCCTGGTCTTGAACTCCTGACCTTAGGTGATCTGTCCACCTTGGCCTCCCAAAGTGCTGGGATTTCAGGCATGGGCCACTGTGCCTGGCTGCAGTAAGTTTTTAATTACCAGAGTCAGTGGTTCCTATCATTGATTGAGCTTACTGATTGGACAATAAGAGGGTCATATGTGGCTGTCTCCGGCCATCACATTAAGGTGACACTTGAGCATGACATGAGGTCTGCATTCTCTACAATCAACTGGATTTGTCCCACTGCTTCCCAGCAAGAGCAGAAGCATGCTTGTGCCAGTTCCTAAACACCATCATTTCATTTTCAGCCCACATCCCTCCCCTGCTCAGATTTCCCACCATCTAAAGCAGCAATCCTCAAATGCTAGTGTGTACAAGGATCTAAGGCACTTGCTGAAAATGTAGATTCCTGCACCAACCCCAGAGAACCAGAAGCAACCCCTCTAGGGTAGAGCTTGAGAATTTGCTTTGAAAAAAGATCTTACATGTTTTTGGATAACACTTAAAGATGGTCCTAGAACAGTGCTTCTGGAAATTTTAATATGTAAGCAAATTAAGAGCAGCTTGTTAAAATGCAGACCTTTAAAAACTTTGTGCGGGCTTGAAATTCTGCACTCATATGTTCTCCCAGAGAAGCTGAAGCTGCTGGTTCTTTTGGCCATACTTTGTGTCACCAAAACCCAAAGGATTTCCAGCCTGTATCTGGGTCTAAGAGAGCAAAAATGTCACAAACACACATAGTTTTAACCTTCCCCGATTATCTGTGGACTAGAATCTCCTCCCTTACCTCCAGTCAGACAGGTCCCCATGGATGAGGGGGTACTGCTCTGCCTTGTATGTCCTCAGTTTCCCTCTATGGAACTCTGTTCTGATCTCAAGCTCCCACTAGACCTGCTATTAGAAGTGCTGAACACTGATTTTCTGTGAGTATAAAGTAGTTAAGAGAAAAAAGAAACATATGTGAGGCTGTAGAGTTTCCATCTGTAGACATCAAGAAATGAGTATGAACTGTTAGGCATTCCCCAAGATTGTTGTTCAAACATCCTCCCAAGTTTGAGACCTCAGATTCTTTCAGGTGATATTCATATCATTTACTCTTTTTTTGTTTTTTGTTTTCTTTTAACTTAGAAAGTGAATTGCAGCAAGCTTTCTCCTGAAAGAACTGCAAAGATGAACCGTGACCTCTTTCTATATTCATAATTTTTGTCTTAGGGTTAAAAAGACTCCTCCAAGGACAGAAAATTGTACCTAATGATACAGCCTACGGCGCATGCTGTTCCTTTTGTCTACAGTACCTTCTACCTCTGGCTCACATGCATTCTGGTCACTGATGCACCTCCAGTTCTCACAGCTTAGTAAATTATGGTGTAGTGATCACGTCTATGTCCCTACTTTCCCAATCAAATTCTCTGAGCTATGCCAGGGTGAGGATCTGGCCCTTTTCATCTTGTAATTCCCAAAAGTCTGTGGTGGAGGGCAGAGATGACCACTAAATGAAGGAATCACTTGTACTGGTTGAAACAATATTAATAAATACCTTAGGCTCTGTGGTGAACACAGATCAGTAAATAAATGTTGGGCAATCTTCCAGACTCTCAGTGACCCACAGGATATTTGTTCCCCCATAGGGAGCACAGCTAGAGGTCCTTTACCTACCCTGCAGAGACACTGATTTGCATGGGGAGGCCTGGTGCAAGGCCTCTGCTGGGTATGAGCAGCAGTACACGCCTTTGAAGAAGCAGTACACGCCTTTGTGTGCTGTTCAGAACTTGGAGCTGGTTGGGGGCCTCCAATGCCCTGTGCTGACAAGCTGGCCTGGGGCTTCTCCTCGCTAGGGTCTTCTCTCAGTGTCTCAAGGTGTGCACATCTCTTTCTGGGCACACAGACAATGGGCTAGACAAGCATCTCTCTCCTCTAAGGCTTGTCACCAAGCATTCCTTCCAGGGGGTGGGGTTTGGGAATTCCCACTTAATATAGCCCACCTTCTGTCATTCGATATTTTCTAACACTGGAGTGGTGGTTCCCAATCTCTTCACCATCAAGGAGGCTTAGTTTCTACCCTCTCTATTTTAATACGGTTTTAACTACCAAACAGAATCCTCTAAGTGATCATTTGTTTTCTTATACTGTTCATCAGACAGATGTAAAGAAATAAGTGAGATATTGAGATCCTAGTCTGGGCTAGCTGAGTTATGGGGGCTGCTAAAACTCCAGTAGTAGGAACAGCTGTCTGCCTTCCATTCTCCTGCTATGGCAGACACTTATTTCCTTTAGAATCAGACCCCCGAGATACACGATTCATAACCTTATGGCTAGAAATAAGAGGACATGATCATTCTACAGGTCCCTTGCTCCCTTGAATTACCTCTCCTGGGCCCATTAAGAACAGGCACATGAAGAAAGAAATCCAGGGTTGAGCCACAATCACACAAAAATCTGTCCACAGATAACACCTCAAGGAGGTAGGGCCTGCCCACCTGAGTCACTGTTGTCAACATAATGCAACCTAACCATCCTGTTTTGCATTTAGCTATTCAAGACTTTTGTAACCAGTCCCTGTGGTATGGGTTCTGTTTTCCCAATTGTACCCCGACTGAATCACTGGGTATCATGTCAGAGGAGTGGGACCTACTTAACCTCTTTTCCCTGGTGTCCTGGAGCCCAGGGGCTCCTATGTGGTGATGGGTGCCAGATACCTTTCCTCAACTAGGAAATAGGGGTCCAAATTTCCATAATATGTATAGATTGATTTCTTTAAAACTTATTTGTTGTCAAAATACAAATACCCTGGGCTTAGGAAGAAATTAATACTTACCAAGACTATGTCAAATAAAAACAACTACCACTAACTGAAACTGCTTAGTTATCAGATATATTATACATATTACTCTATGTAATCCTCCCAACAAAATGATATCAGCTAAGAGATGAGAAACTGGTGCCCACACCAGTGAAGCCCCATGGCATAAGTCACACAGGCAGGAAATGGTAAAGCAAAAATCCACACCTAGGTCTTCCTGGGCTTTGCCACAATGCACACTGGCTTCTTCACTGTGGATATTGCCTGACAGAATGAGTCTCAAGTAATTACAAGGATTCATCAGAAGGGAAAAGCTGACATGACCAGAACTAGAACACAGCCCAGGGAATGCAAATCTGGGTAGATCATGGTACTTGAAGCCCAAGGATCATTTGAAAGAGGTCAAAAAAAAAAAAAAAAAAAAAAAAAGGAGCAAAACGCACAAGTGAAATGGAGGTAAAACTTAACTATAGCTTAATTTTTACTTCAAAGACTGCTCAGCTCATTTTGGGAATGTGAGGGGAATTAAGAAGATTCTGGATAGGTTTGTAGAAGAGGCAAGGTGTGTGTGGTGTATGTGGGGACAAGGGGAGCAATTATATCCTAGACCGTATCCAATAATTTTCTGGGACGAAAGAGAGCAAATGTAGACGTGAGGAAGTAGTAGCTTGAGTGGTGTCAGGTGCCATAAAGGAGACCAAGGGAAAAACCTCTGATGACCATGGGGATAGTGTAAATTGAGTAGCAAAAGAAAGGAGGACTACAGAAGTTCAAGAATGATGAGAATTGAGGAAATGAAGACAAACACAGACAACTTCACTGCAGCAAAAGAGAAGATGGTGTTACACAGGTAAACAGGATCAAGAAATGGCTTCTTTTTTTTTTTTTTTAATTCGGAGTCTCGCTCTGTCACCAGGCTGGAGTGCAGTGGCGTGATCTCAGTTCATTGCAACCCCCGACTCCCTGGTTCAAGTCTCCTGCCTCAGCCTCCGGAGTAGCTGGGATTACAGGCATGTGCCACCATGCCTGGCTAATTTTTGTATTTTTAGTAGTGATAGGGTTTTGTCATGTTGGTTAGCATGGTCTTGATCTCCTGACCTCATGATCTGCCCGCCTCAGCCTCCCAAAGTGCTGGGATTACAGGCGTAAGCTACCACCCCGGCCTGGCTTTTTTTTTTTTTTTTAATGGAGTCTAGCTCTATTGCTTAGGCTGGAGTGCAGCAGTGCAATCTCAGCTCACTGCAATCTCTGCCTCTCAGGTTCAAGCAAGTCTCCTGCCTCAGCCTCCTGAGTAGCTGGGACTACTGGCATACACCACCGCACCAGCTAATTTTTGTATTTTTAGTAGAGATGGGGGTTTTGCCAGTTGGGCAGGCTGGTATCAAACTCCTGACCTCAGGTGATCCACCCGCCTTGGCTTCCCAAAGTGCTGGGATTACAGACATCAGCCATCGTGCCTGGCCAAGAAATGACTTTTAAAAATGCTGATTTGAAAGCAAAAGAGAAGGAAATGGAGAGAGATTTATGATTTTAAGAAAAAAGAGGAATATGAAAATATCCAACTTAAAAAGAGTTATGATCAACACTATAGTTGGTGTGGAATAGGCTGTTTTCCTAGAGAAATATTTTGGAATCATTTGTCTGTCTTCCCAGATATGGGCTCAGCTTCCTACAACAAGAGATCATGTTGGTCTTGATTACCCTATATCCATGGGAACTAGCACAATGTCTAACACAGAACCTTAATAAAACTTGTTTCTTAGGAACTCTTTCAATATTTGGAAAGTGAACTCTTAATGGGTATCTTCAATGCTCCACGCCCTTCCTCTATTGCAGAGCTACAGGGTAATTTCCATGAGGAGTTTGTAAAGATCTGGGTTTCTGAAGAAGGTGCTGTCTCAGGTCAACAAAACAGAAGGATCAACTTTGCTCTTTTCACCAGCCAAAGGGCAGATTCTAGAAAGATGGTTTTAAACCTTCTCTTTCTGCATTTGTAAGTGCGCAAAGATCCCATGCCTTTATTTCTCTAGAACTGGTTTTTCTTCCTCACAAGTCTCTAATCTATAACCTTAGTCCAGTCCAATGGACAAGACCATGAGGAACCTCAAACGCCTTTCCAAAGAGATTTAGATTTTACTCAAGAGGTGAAGGGGAATCATTAAAGATAAGTAGGGGAATACTACAGTCAGAGTTTTTTGTTAGAATATCACTGAGGAGGCCAAAGACTGGAAGTGTGACAAGGGAGTGAGACCAAATGCTCAGATAAAGGTAGGGAGGCAATTGTTATAGTCCAGAACTGAAACAGGACAGTGGAAGTGGAAATGGAGGGAGGGGACAACAAAGACATGTTTAGAGATATCAGAAATTGACAATTAAAATAGGCATACAGGAAGGGAAAACATATCTCATTAATTAACAAAGCACTGGCATACTGGATACCAACAGCAAATAGCAAAGAAATTGCTGTGTGTGTGTGTGTTTTTCTTAAGGGAAAAAAATGAGGATAAAGGGAAAAGAAAGTGATGTTACTAGCCCTCCATGTAATCTCCAAATATCTCTTCCCAGTAGTTCCATAACTGAAGGGTCAGGATCTCCATTCACGGATCTTTCTGTGGTGCTCTAAAGGGGCAGACTGAGGACTTTAAGGGCTATCACTTTCAGGTGGCTTTCTAAGCACGAGAATTCGTGGAATGAGGAGGACATGGTTATTCTTTACAGATTTACTGAAGTGAATCTGGGGGCTGATTGTTGACAACACCGTGTTGATCACAGAGATAACAAAGGGGCTGAGTGTAAGATAATGGAGTTCCTGAAACCCCTATGATGAATATGTCCACCCTTCCTTTTCATCAACTGCTGGTCCCTATCTTATCCTTCTCCTATCCCAACACCATTATTCCTAAATCTGAGCTCAGGCTTGCCAGCACCTCTAGGAGTAAATCACAAGACTGAGACCAGAGCAACAAGCAAAGCAGAGATAAATGACTCAATAAGACAGCCACAGGAGGCAGGGCAAGGTGGCTCACGCTTGTAATCCCAGCACTTTGGGAGGCCGAGGCAGGCAGATCACGTGGTCAAGAGATTGAAACCATCCTGGCCAACACGGTGAAACCCTAGCTCTACTAAAAATACAAAAATTAGCTGGGCATGGTGGCATGTGCCTGTAGTCCCAGTTACTGGGAGGCAGAGGCAGGAGACTCACTTGAACCTAGGACGTGGAGGATGCAGTGAGCCGAGATCATGCCACTGCACTACAGCCTGGTGACAGAGTAAGACTCCATCTGAAAAAAAAAAAAAAAAAAAAAAAAAGCCAAAGGAAAGGGACTAGAAGAGAGAGAAATACAAAAGAATAGAAAATCTGGGCCAGGTGTGGTGGCTCATGCCTGTAATCCTAGCACTTTGGGAGGCTGAGGCAGACAGATCGCCTGAACTCAGGAGTTCGAGACCAACCCAGGCAACATGGCAAAACCCCATACAAATACAAATACAAAACATTAGCTGGGCATGGTGGTGCATACCTATAGTCCTAGCTACTTGGGAGGCTGAGGCATGAGAATCACTTGAACGTGGGAGGCGGCGGAGGCTGCAGTGAGCCAAGAATTCGCCACTGCACCACTGCATTCCAGTCTGGGCAACAGAACAAGGCTCTGTCTAAAAATCAAATCAAATCAAATCAAACTCTATCACCATCACCTGGGTAGTTCCTTCCATTCTCCTATGACTTCCAATAAGTCATTAGCAGGTCACCTATCATCTCTTTAATTTCTTCAAAAACAAAATCTCAAACTTGCATTTGGGAAACTGAGAAACTTTCAGGAAACACAGAAACACGTCTTCAGGACCTTGGACAGCAGGAAGAAAAAAAAAAATAGCGGCCCCAGCCCAAAGCAGGACACTCACACCAGCAAGACTGCTGAGGAAATGTGACATCTCAACATGCTGATGAGGGAAAGAACGAATAAAGGGCCATACAGTCATCAATGGAGAGTGTTCAGGGGAGGTATGAAGACTCAGGCTACAACAGTCAAGAGGACCCCTGGGCCCTACAGAATGCCTAGTCCGACTTCCTAATACTCTAAGCCAGAGAAGGACATTCTCTACACCTACATTACAGCCAACTTCCCTCTTCAGACATTGATTTTTAAAAGAATATATAGAATAGAATATTGAGACTTTTTCAAATTCCTTAGGGAAAAATGCATAAAAACAGAACTTGCAGTTCATGGATCTAGAAATAGCCTTACAAATGATAAAGAAAATTTCACAAAGGTAAAATATCTCACCAAGGTAGAGTAACACAAGAGTTGTTGACCCAGGATTAGTCCTTGGACAGTTTTTTTAAATTTATAGTTGATGAGTGGCTAAAGATCTGGATGATTCTTCTAGCTCTGCCACACACCAGATGTGTGACCTTTGGCAAATTACTCAATCATGCTGGGTTCCTTCTTTGAACTGAGCCCCCACCCCCACCCCATGTGTTAGGCACTGTTAGAGAATGAAAAACAAAATCAATCTCCATGCTAAAGTAGCTCTCCAGTGTAGCACAGTTCAGACATGAAAATATCAATAATCCAACAATACTAGTTAAACATATAAAAGTAGTATAGAGAAAAACATTAACAACCTGACGTTTAGAGCAAGATTAGGAGGGCTTCACAATATAAGCAAAGGGAAATCCAGGAAGAAGAAAGTAAAAGCATCAAGCGGTGCAACAGGGCATTAGATTTAGGAAACCATCAATAATTTAGTTTTGATGGATGGCAATGGTGGGGAGAGATACAGGGTAATGAAACCTATCATATACTGATGTTGTGGAAGTCAAATGAAACAAGTCACTATAGATAATCATTAGCTACTATTATGCCAACAGCTATCCCTATGAGAAAAAAATTTCTTAATTTAATATTTATAGAAAACCTATTTGCTCACTATACTAGGGGCAGCTCCTTTCGGTCCCTTCCTAAAGAAATAGAGCCAGTTTGAAAAACAGGGAAATCAAGTTCCATACTTTCCTAGCCTATGAAACACCAGTCAAGAGGTAAAAGTGCTTCCTCTATCCATATCCTGATTCTTCTACTGAAATGTCAATTAGTGGAGCACATCTTTTACTTGTGTGATTTGAAAACAAGGCTTTGCCTATAGACCAGGGTATGCAAGGGATCACCTCTGGGACGATCTCATGGCACTGAGCACTCAAGCAAGGTGGTAACGTAAGAGTCAGACTTGATAAAGTCCATTTCCCAGGACCACTTGACAATAACGGCACAGAAAAGTGGTCTGAGGAATAATCTTCACGCTATTACCATTTTCAGCATCTTGTACTTAATACTAATTTTCTTAGTTTCCTATAATTAGGTATGTACACATGAGCTAGTAGCAGCCACAGTCCTACAATCTGACTAGTTCATGCCCAACTCCATGCCTGCATCAGGGACATCTGGCTATTGTAGTGTCACAGAAAGTCTCTTCTCTGGTGAAGAGTATCTAGAGACACCCATGAATTTTAATATCTATACCCTGTACTGGTTTGAACAGTGTCCCCCAAACTCAGGTCCACCCAGAACCTCAGAATGTAATCTTATTTGGAAATAGGGTCTTTGAAGATACAATCAAGTTAAGATGAGGTCATACTGAATTAAAGGTGGACCCTTAATTCAACAACTAGTTTCCCTGTAAGAGGGAAACTTGGATGCAGAGAGACACACCCACAGAGATGGAGGGAGAGATTGGAGTGATGAGTCTACAAGCCAAAGAATGCCAAAGATTGCCGGCAAATGCCAAAAGCTGGGAGAGAGGCATGAAACAGATGCTCCCTCAGACCCTCCAGGAGGAACCAACCTGGCTGACACTTGGATTTCAGACTTCTGGCCTCCAGAATTTTGAGAGAATACATTTCTGTTGTTTTAAACCACCCAGTTTTTGGTAGCTTGTTAAAGCAGCCCTAGGAAATGAATGTATACCACCACCACTCCACAGTACATCTATTTTCCTTCTATGTGCCCAACTTTTTTATCTTCTCAGAGGATGGTTATAAACCCTAGTTATTGTATCAACACACGGGAAGGGACACTGAGCAGAACAGCAGGAGAATGAACAATTAGTATCAGATTAGCAACTTCACAGGTAAGGTAAAGGGCATGAGAATTTACTTCTGAAGGCTCTATAATATGACACTCTTTAAAAACCTTGTGGTTTTTGTATATACATCTACGCGTTCTTTGATATGCTTCCTTTGAAAAGGCAGAGCCTAATTCCCCTCCCTTTGAGTGTGGTCAGTGCTCAATGACTTGCTTCTAACAAATAGAAGTGATAGATGTGAATTAGGTCATTAAAAACACTGTAGCTTTCTCCCTGCTCTCGCTCTTAAATCACTTGCTCTGGAGGATGCTAGCAGCCATGCCATGAAGACACTCTAAAAGGAGATTTATGTGACAGGAAACACACCTGCTGCCTCAGGCACACCCAGCACACTGCCAGGCACATGAGTGAACCACCTTGGAAGAGGATCCTCCAGCCCTGCTCACACTTTCAGAACTGCAGCCCCAGCTGATATCGACTGGAACCACATTAGACTCTGAGCCAGAGCCACTCAGCTATGCCATTTCCAGATTCCTAACCACGCAAACTGTGAGACAAGTTTATTGTTTTCAACCATTAATCTTTGGAGAAAAACAGGGCAACAGATAACTAACACAAGAACCTTTAACATAGTCTTCAAGTCCTTGTAAGTACTCTTCCTGCCTACAAGATACCCACTATGTGATTTCTTCCTGCCTCTAACATACCTCTGGAACAAGTGCAATTCCAAATCCCTTAATCCAAGCTACAGCATAGAATTCACAGAACCTCTGCCTTTGTCCTCCTCCAGCTCAGACACTGACGTCCATATCATGAATGCGCTAAGAAAGGGAGAATCATGAGTGGAATCCAGTATCAGTAGCTGGGAGCAAAGGACACTTGAGGTAAGGGTCCTCGGGTTTTTCACTGTGCCTGTGAAAAAAATTAAAGTAGGAAAGAAAATTTAATCATTTAAAACAAACATTCATTGAGTATATTCAGTGGCAAGCATAGTACCAGACAGCAGGCATAAAAATGGTCCCTGCTTAGAAATTCACAGGAATGACAAATAGGTTTTGTAACAGAAGCTACTGCTTAAATAGGTTTTGTAACAGAAGCTACCATTTATATTCCCTTAGACCAAGATCTGGCTACAGAATTTGTGAATCCTGGCTACAGAATTTGTGAATCCCTGTGCAAAACAAAAACGTGGGGTCCCTTGTTCAAGAATTTCAAGCGGATAGCAGTAGACCAGGAAACCAACTCCACAGGTATATGCCCATGGAGCTAGCCCTGCCTCAGGCATTCACCTCTGTGTGAAGGCTACTAACTGCTCTTTCAGTAAACTTTTTTCTGGCTGACTGGGATGCTTAATTTGCACCAAAGGAAAGCTTAATATCCCTGAAAGCAGCACTCAACCAACGGCAAAATGGCAGTTGGCAAATAAATGCTCCAGCTTCTTCCCCCCTTGGATGGTATAACTGAGAACTATTCCAGTGTTGAGTTTTTCAGTGGGATTGAGATACAAATGTCCACAGTGTAACTGGGAGATTTCTTAAAATCACCTCTAAAATAAACTACTTATACTCACATTCTTATCTCACAATCTGCTTCTTGGTAAACCCAAACCATGACATCTTTCATCTTTTGAGCCAACTCTAACTTGGAATACAGTACAGTGAAAAAAATCTAAAGCTGCATCTCATTCAACAGGAATGAATGTAATATAGTAACATTGGTCCTCACCATGGCAAGGAAAGTGGTGGCTCTTCAAATCTGAATGATGAAAGACCTGTGTTTGGACTTTGAGACAAAAAGCTGTTAATGAAGGCTGTTAACCAGCAGTTACAGTGTCTTATTCGTTTTAGAGTTACTTCTTTCCATAATGTACAAGTGGATCAAAGGGTGGCAAGACTGAAGGTAGGAAAACCAATTAGGAAGTGAGAAACTCGCAACTGGTAAATAGGACAGGATATCTACCTGAATGACCACCCACATCATTGACCAAAATGGAGAAAGCACACTAAGTTATCAAGAATAAATCAATCTGTGTTGCATAAGTGGCCACAAGTACTGGGATCACCTACCCATTGAGCCCCTAAATTTAACTAGCAAGGAGTGGGAAATAAAGAAGGCCAAGGGACCAATGATGAGCACCGGGAACTGATGGCTCTTTTTGATACTAAGACCAAATTAGGAACGCGAAGCACTGACAATGCTGCCCCATCCACCACTGATTTTTACCAAGGAGTACTTAGCAAAATCAAAAGAAGAACTTGTATCCTAAAGATGGTATCACAATGGGCCTACTGAAAACTAAATCTTATGACTTCTTAGGAATTTAGAGATGATCACTCCACGAGACACTGAAATAGTGTCTAGCTTGGCAAGGTAGAAGTCTGTTTCTCTGACATGTGATGGTCTTGTTGTAAGTAGTCCTGGACTAAAATTCTGTCAGCAACATAGACTTCCTCGGTGTTCCTGCTCTGGAACTCCCAAGGCAGTGGTTCCCAAACTCTGCTGCACACTGAAATCACTTGATTTTTTAAAACAATGATATCTGGCTTCCACCCTGAGACATTCTCATTTGATTGGTACACATGGTGTGACCTGGGAACTGGGATTTTTAAAGTTCCCCAGGTAATTCTAACATGCAGCAAAGTCTGGAGATGACTACCCTAAGGAACTGGGCCCACCACATGGACTGAGAGGGCTTACCGCCATACCTGCACTGCACTCCAAACAGTGGGACAAAGCAAGGAGCATGAACCAGAAGCTGCACACACCATCTCTGCTCACCCTCACTGGCCAGTCACATGGCCATACCTGGTTGCATGAGATTCTGAAAAATGTAACTTGTATTCATCCAGCCATGTGCCCAGCTAAAAATTTTTATTCAGCAAGAAGAGGAAGGCAGGTATTGGAAGATAACCAGCAATCTCTCCCACCCCGACACTTGTCTTTTTCAAACAGAAGCAGCCCAATGTGGCAAAAGTACTGATCCTTAGATTTGGAGACAAAACTCAACAACGGGCTTCTCTGACTTTTGTCAGACATCTTACACATCACATGTAGATACAGTCAGAGACTGTAACGAATCATTGCCAGTGGGAGGAAGATACAAGCTTGGAGATATGCATCAGAATGACTACCCATGCAAATTCCTGAATTTGAGTGAGGTGTTGGAGGAATAAATTGTTCTATGGGACAAAATCAGGTGCAATATCAAAATTCCATGTACCCACTCAGTTGACTGAATACAGTGAAACATTTCCAGTACAACAATATAGGAAAACTTCAAATAATCGGGTATTCTCGAAATTCCACTAAACACATCATCTCTGGCCTGAAACTATCTTGTTAAACTACTTGTTGAGACTCTTCACTCTAGATTTGCTTGGTGCTGCCTTTGCATTCAAGTCCTGTTTTCCAGAAGAAATATAGACATAATCCAATTGTAATTTCATCACCATGCATCTTGGATGCTGCAGTTAGCCTAAATAAAATATACTAATCATATGAGTGACAGTGATTTTTTTAAATCATAAAAAGTATTATCAAGCTCTTTATAAATAACTTTCATATTACAAATATGGCATTAACTAAACCATTGCTTTACAGAAAATCACTTTTATGACACTAGTATTATACACTGTTTAAAAGTTTAAAAAGGTAATTTGTTTGAAGTCACATAACTAGTAAATTACTAGTTATAACTTAAGAATAAATTGAATTAAGTTATAACTAGTAAAGGACTAAACTTCTAGACTTGAACTTCTGATGGTCTGACTTCAAAAATCTCTTATTTTTAAAATTATAGCATGGAGCACCGTGTATATCATGATATAGCTATATTACCTTTCAGGGTTTTCATATCTAAGTAATTTTCTCCTCCTGTTCCACTCCCACCCTCCCATTCACTCTCTTCTCTCCTAGTAGACAAAGTCCTTACCTGTCTGCCAGTCCCCAACCCCATGCATGCATTACCTCATGGAAGGACGGAAGGCGGGCAGGGAAGAGAGGACCTCCTAGCCCGCCACCTTCCAACACACCTCTGCAAAGCCCAGGCCCTTTCAGGCACCCCAGTCACAGCCACACCAAGCTTCTAGCTACTGCTCAGCACACACTTACACCTGGTTTCCCTGTACTTCTCATTTGTAGTTTTGGTTTTTAGTCTAGTTCAGACATTCCTTCAATTCACATTAAGTATCCATTTCCTCTCTGATAGTCTTGTCTCTGGTCCCTTTTTTTGTCTTATCCATTTGGACTTCTATTCCTAAGCAAAATATTCTAAATTCTATTTTCATACTCTTACTCCTTAGCCCAGATCACCAGAAGTTCCCTACTATCAATACAAATTGGAAAATCTCTGGTGTGATTATGAGGAGATCATTCAGTATTTTCTTTGACACTATTAAACAACACTGAGTTTGCCTAACGTCAGTACTAAAGGCCAGGTTGTAAAATAGTAAAACCTGCAGCAGTCTCTAAGGCAAGTAGCTGTTTATTATAGTAGTTATGCGTTGGGGAAAGGAAGATTTAAAAAATCTTCTAAGGAACATTTTTATAGATCTGTTTACTTAAGTAAAGCATATACAGGAAGATGCAGGAATCATAATAAATGCTTATGAAGCAAAACTAAATGCACTGTACTACTACATCCAGATTCACATACAAAGGACAAAGAGCTCATATCCAGACTGTATGTGTCTGTTTTCGCACTGCTATAAAGAAATACCTGAGACTGGGTAGTTCAGTTTATAAAGAAAAGAGGTTTAATTGGCTCATGGTTCTGCGACCTATACAGGAAGCACAGTAGCTTCTGCTTCTGAGGAGGCCTCAGGAAATTTACAATCATGGCCAAAGGTGAACAGAAAGCAGGCACATCTTAAATGACAGAAGTAGGACAAAGAGAGAGAGCGGGGAGGTGCTATACATTTAAGCAACCAGATCTCACAAGAACTCACTATCACAAGAACAGCACCAAGGGGAAAATCCACCCCCAAGATTCAATCACCTCCCACCAGGCCCCACTTCCAACATTGGGGATTTTAATTCGACAGGAGATTTGGGAAGGGACACAAATCTGTATTACAGACTGTATAAAGAATCCCTCCAGTCCAGGCGTAGTGGCTCATGCCTGTAATCCCAGGGCTCTGGGACACCAAGGTAGGAAGAGTGCTTGAGGCCAGGAGTTTGACACCAGCCTGGGCAACATAGTAAGACTCTGTCTCTACAAAAGGAAAAAAAAAAGGAACGCCTCCAGGTACAGGGGATGCTGGATACAGAGTCAAGGGTGATTATTGCCCAGTTTTAAGATTTAATGTCTGCCCTCTTAGGCTTTGGACTTGCTTGGGGCTTGTTAACCCTTTCTTTTGGCTTACTTTTCCCTTTTCAAATGGGAATGTGTATCCTATGCCCATTCTGCCATTGTACCTTAGAAGTAGATAACTTGTTTTGATTTCACAGATGGAACTTTGGACTTCTGAGGTGATGCTGAAACAAGTTAGGACCTTGTGGACATGGGGATTAAATAAATGTAGTTGTATGTAAGAAGAACATGGGTTTGGGAGACCACAGGCAGAATGCAATGGTTTGAATGTCTGTCCCTTCCAAAACTCATGTTGAAACTTAACCTTCAATGTGGCAGTATTGACAGGTGGGGTCTTTAAGAGATGTTCACGGATTAATGGGTTATCATGGGAGTTAGACCAGTGGCTTTATAAGAGGAAAAGAGACTTCAGCCAGCATGCTCTACTCCTTTGCCATGTGATGCCCCATACCACCTCAGGATTCTGCAGAGTTCCCATGGGTAAGGAGGCTCTGACTAGATGCATCCCCTTGATCTTGGACTTCCCAGCCTCCGGAACTGTCAGAAATGAATGTTATTTTTTTTCTAAAAAATAAACAAAAAACTCCTTCATAAGAAAAAGGTTGATGACTCAATGGAAAAATGTGAGCAAAACAGATGTTTCAGAATACCAAATAGAGAATACCAAATGGCCTATAAACATAGGACAATATATACTATCTTATTTGTAATCATGGAAAATACTCAGTAAAAATGGTCAAAATTCAAGTCCGAAAACACCAAGAACTGAGAGAATGTGAAGCAATGGGGACTCTGCGCTGCTTGGAGGAGCTGCTGTGAGCCGACACTAGGGAGAATGAATGGATCTGGGAATAAAGATTAACATGTAAATAGTTCTCTTTGACAGTGAAAGGGTCTGTTCAAGTGTGGGTACGTTCTGAGTCTTACAAAGGAGGGCAAGAAAAAACAACAGTTCCCCTTGGTGGGTGTAGATCTCAGGCAGATAAAGAAACTTCAACTTATTTGAGAGAGGAGGTAGGGGATGGGGAGGTCCCAGAGAACTTTGGGTTTCTTCAGTTCACTATGCCACAGCACCATATTTCTGAGTATGAGTTCTGAGCCCCACAAATAGCACTTAACCATAGACATAGTGATGCAAGTATAAAATATACACTAGGTTTCAAAGACTTAGTATACAAAAGAACATAAAATATCTTATTTGTAATTGTTTAAAATTGATTACATGTTAAAATGATAATATTTTAAATATAATGGGTTAGGTTGGTAAAATATATTATTAAAGTTAATTTTACCTGTTTCTCTTTACCTTTTTTAACGCAGCTATAATTAGAAAACCTAAAATCACATAAGCAGCTTGCATTATATTTCCTTTTCTGAGACAGTCTCGCTGTCACCCAGGTTGGAGTACAGTTGCGCGATCTGGGCTTACTGCAACCTCTGCCTCCTGGGTTCAAGTGATTCTCCTGCCTCAGCCTCCCAAGTAGCTGGAATGAATTACAGGCTTAAGCCACCAGGCCTGGCTAATTTTTCTGTATTTTTAGTAGAGATGGGGTTTTGCCATGTTGGCCAGGGTGGTCTCAAACCCTGGACCTCAAGTGATCAACCTACCTTGGCCTCCCAAAGTGCTGGCATCACAGATGTGAGCCACCACACCTGGCTCACTTCCATTGTATTTCTATTGGACAGCACTGCTCTGGAGAAAAATTAAGATTCTCCTTTTATATGATATTTTAAAAAACAAATATTTAAATGTAAGGAATAAAAAATATTGTAAGAAAACCCAAGAAAGCAAATTAGAATCTGGAGGTCAGGATGGATTTCTTAATGAGGACAGGTGGGGGTGTGTGTGTGTGTGTGTGTGTGTGTGTTTGCATGCATGGACACACGGATAGGGCAAGCACACATGCATGTGTGCAAATGTATGCAGACTGATAAAATCAACAATCCAACAGGAAAAATGGTCAAAGGATAGAATTGAAAATGCACAGAAAAACAAATCTGAATGGCAAACAGTAACATAATCAAAATTACTAAAGGAAGAGAAAATATAATTTTTTTTTTTTTTTTTTTTTTTTTTTTGAGATGGAGTCTCGCTCTGCCGCCCAGGCTGGAGTGCAGTGGCCGGATCTCAGCTCACTGCAAGCTCTGCCTCCCGGGTTCACGCCATTCTCCTGCCTTAGCCTCCCAAGTAGCTGGGACTACAGGCGCCCGCCACCGCGCCCGGCTAGTTTTTTGTATTTTTTAGTAGAGACGGGGTTTCACCGTGTTAGCCAGGATGGTCTCGATCTCCTGATCTCGTGATCCGCCCGTCTCGGCCTCCCAGAGTGCTGGGATTATAGGCTTGAGCCACCGTGCCCGGCCGAGAAAACATAATTAAAAGTAACTAAGACTTCTCTTTACTGGCTGGAAAAAATAACATAAATAATATGTACCTTTGCTGGGCAAGTGGGAAGGGGGCAGGATCATACATTGTTGTAAGGAAGTGTAAAGGTTAACAGCCTACTGAGAAAGCAATATGGCAACATCCATCAAATTAGAAATATGCCATATCCTTCAACCCAGAAACCTTTTTCACAAAAATCTACCAGCATATGACATGTCTTCAGAAAGTTATTATTGTAATACTGTGTAGCAGAAAAAAGAGGCAACTAAGTATCAATAGGAAATGAAGTAAATGCCTATCTACTGACAAAAGGTTAAAAAAATTACCTGCAAAACAAGATCTGCTATGGAATTATTAAGGATTATAAATAAAAATATTAGCAAATTTTTAAAAATATGAAAATATCAGCAATAGCACCACTGTAGGAAAACAGACTACAGTAGTTCCCTCTTATTCTTGGGAGATAGGTTCCAAGATCCCTGGATGTCTGAAACCACTGATAGTACTGAACCCGACTGCTGTCAATAGGAACTTTTTTTGGTGATGTTTCCACCCACAATTTTAATGACGTTTCTATCTTAACTAAGTGCTTAACATGCACTGTGGCTGCAACTTTTTCATTTTGAAGTGTGACAGCAAAACTAGCAAAAATTTCTTTTTCCTTTATAATTTCGGGGATAGAAGATTTGTTCTGACCATGGATCTTAGCAAACTCAGCATTTAAAAAATTTCCTTATTAAGTCAAGAACTTTTACCTTTTCACTTAAAAGAAGCACTTTATGGATTCTCTTTTGTATATCCAAGTTGCCACCATTAGTACTCTTGCACTTTGGGGCCACTATCATGTAAAATAAAGGTTCCATGAATATAAGCACTGTGATACTTAGGCAGTAAAACTGATAACCAAGAAGGCTATTAAGTGACTAATAGGCAGGTTGTATATACAGTGTGGATACTGGGCAAAGGGATGATGCAAATCCTGGGGAGGGATGGAGTGGTATGGCATGAGATTTAATCATGTTCATCAGAATGGTGCAGTGTGCAATTTAAAACAGGAATTGTTTAGGTGCCCATTTAAAACTCAGGAATTATTTCTGATATTTTCCACTTAAAATATTCAGATTGTGGTTGCCAAGAGTAATGAAACCTTAAGAAATGAAACCGAGGATAAGGGGAGGACTACTGTATTTCATGATATGCTGGTGTGGATCAAAATAGGTGCAACCTTACTGAGGCAAGGAAAATCACCTGTTGACCACTGAATAGGCCCCACAGACAAAAGCTCCTTATCTGAGGAATTTCGAGGAGAACAAAGACTACCTAGTGACCACCAAATGGGCCAGACCGAGGTGAAACTCCTTTTCTGGGAATTCAGAAGTAATTAAACTTTCCTAGTATCTAAAGTCTGGTTCCAGGCCTCTTTCAACTTTTACAAGTAACTAAAATTTCCATATATCTCTGAAATGCCGTGCCAAAACTCATTTTACTATCCTAAGCTCCTGCCTTAAGGTTCATAAATACCTCTAAAGAAAAATCCAACGCCGGGCGCGGTGGCTCACGCCTGTAATCCCAGCACTTTGGGAGGTGGAGGCGGGCGGATCACAAGGTCAGGAGATCGAGACCATCTTGGCTAACACGGTGAAACCCCGTCTCTACTAAAAATGCAAAAAAAAATTAGCCGAGTGTGGTGGCGGGCACCTGTAGTCCCAGCTACTCGGGAGGCTAAGGCAGGAGAATGGCGTGAACCCGGGAGGCGGAGCTTGCAGTGAGCCGAGATCGTGCCACTGCCCCCAGCCTGGGTGACAGAGTGAGACTCCGTCTCAAAAAAAAAAAAAGAAAAGAAAAATCCACGGCAGCATACTCAGTCCTCTTGCTGAGACGTGCCACTACACTCTTCTGCAGTGTTCTGTTACCGCCTAAGGGGTTCACCTTGCCCCTGCCTAGACAGAGTCAATTCTTCGAGACAGGGGAATTGTGACAGAGAAAGCGTAATTCACGCAGAACCAGCAGTGTGGGAGATCAGACTCCCTGAGCATGGGGGAGCAGAGTTTTAAAAGATAACTTGGTGGGTGGGGATAAGTCAGTGAGCCAGGAGTGCTGATTGGTCAGGGATGAAATCACAGAGAGTCAAAACCGTCTTCCTGCACTGAGTCAGTTCCTGGGTAGGGGCCACAGATCAGATGAGCCACTTTGGGCAGCCAAGGTGGGTGGATCACCGGAAGTCGGGATTTGGAGACCAGCCTGGCCAACATTGTGAAACCCTGTCTCTACTAAAAATACAAAAATAAAAATAAAAAAATAAAATTAGCCAGGCATGGTGGCAGGTGCCTGTAATCCCAGCTACTCAAAATTTTGGCTGAGACAGGAGAATCACTTGAACCTGGGAGGCAGAGGTTGCAGTGAGCTGAGATCGTGCCATTTACACTCCAGCCTGGGCGACAAGAGCAAGACTCCGTCTCAAAAAGAAAAAAAAAAAGATGAGCCAGTTTATTGATCTGGGTAGTGCCAGCTGACCCATCAAGTACAGGGTCTGCAAAATACCTCAAGCACTGATGACAGGAGCAGTTTAGGGAGGGTCAGAATCTTGTAGTCTCCAGCTGCATGATTCCTAAACCAAAAATTCTAATCTTGTGGCTAATGTTAGTCTAGTCCTCAGGTAAGAAGGAAGTCTGCTTTGGGAAAGGGCCGTTATCCTCTTTGTTTAAACTATAAACTAAGTTTCTCCCAAAGTTAGTTCAGCCTATGCCCAGGAATGAACAAAAACAGCTTGGAGGTTAGAAGCAAGATGGAGTTGGTTAAGTTAGAACTCTTTCACTGTCTCGGTCATCATTTTGCAAAGGCGGTTTCAGTTCTTCCTCTCTAATAAACTTTCCTTTTTTCAAACCTATACTGTTTGTATGTATGGTAAATTCATTTTACCAACCTGTGAGTTGACCACTTCCCGGTGCCAGGGCTCTGACACCTTGCCAGGCACTTACGGAAAGATAATTGGAAGAATCTAATAGAATTTTAAATTTCCATGCCTTCCAACCCAGCAGTCAAACTTCCAGGAATTTATCCTACTAATATAATGGCACGACGATCTAAAGATATATTTGCAAGGATGTTCTCCACAGCCTTTATTTAATAAGATGTGGAAAGAACCTTAAATGTCTACTCAAAATTATTGAATAAATCACGTCTACAAAATGAATAATGCAGACTTGAAAGAGTGAGGTAGCTCTATGTCACCAAACTGGAACAATGAAAGATAGCCACTATAAAGTATAAAAAGCAAGCTGAAGACTGTCTCTATGTTTGAAATTTTTCATAATAAAAAAATGAAAAAAAAAAATGGAGGATGATTAGATATATTGCCTTTTCATGAGTAAGAATCTCACAAGTCTTGGACAATTAAACCCTGCCTTCATCCCTCCCATCTCATCATATCTGACCTCAACCAGTTTCCTACCTACACTGCTTATATGCCCATTTGCTCTATATGACTCAGTCATTTCAAGATTGCTTCTGTTTTCCCTTCTTGATATAAAAACAATATTAAAAATGTATATTTAAAATTTGTTTAATTACATCCCATTATTACAGTTCATTTTTGCATATTCCTGTGTTGAAAATCCTTTGGTATAAATCAACATCAAAACTCAGTGTTATTCCACTTTTCTTGAACTGTAATCCTTTCTAAACAAGGAATATAGCCTTTCTTGTTTAGAGAATGTAAGCACATTCATAAATCTTGGCAACTTTGAAAGGCCATAACAAATTTGTGGTAAGAACTCAGATCCCCTTTATTACTGTAGTAAACAGACAGATGAAATTAAGAGATTATAGTTTGTTTTCACTTTCCCAATTACTATCGCTTGAAAAATACTGGATATTTCATTATTATCCTGTTGGGAGTCGGCAAACTACGGTCTACTACCTGTGTTGGTATGAGTCAAAACCTAAGAACGGTTTTTACATTTTTAAATGATTGGGGAGGGAGGGCCAGAATCCAAGGGGAGTATTTCATGACATTTGAAAACGTTATTAAATTCAAATTTTAGCATCCATAATAAAGTTTTACTGGAACACAGCCATGCTCATTTGGCTTTTGTTTTTGGAGACAGAGTATGGCTGTTGCCCAGGCTGGAGGGCGGTGGCGCCATCTCGGCTCACTGCAACCTCTGCCTCCTGCGTTCAAGCGATTCTCACGCCTCAGCCTCCCAAGCGCTGTGATTACAGGTGCGCGCCACACGCCCGGCTAATTTTTGTATTTTTAGTAGAGACAGCGTTTCGCTATGTTGGCCAGGCTGGTCTCAAACTCCTGACCTCAGGTGATCCACCCGCCTCGGCCTCCCAAAGTGCTAGGATTACAGGCGTAAGCCACCGCGCCCAGCCTTCATTTAGTATTGTCTAATGATGTTTTCATACTGCAAGAAGAAAGTTCAGTATGGACCACAAAGCCAAAAAGATGTCCTCTCTGGCTCTACAGCAAAGATTTGCCAAGCCCTGTTATATGTCATACTATTTGCGCTTCATAATTTTATAGTTTTACCTAGGCAGTCTCCATTTTTTCCTTCCATATTCAGCGTAAAATCCCCTTAATATCAGTCTCTAGGCAAGCTCATTCTTCATAATCCTTAGAATTGGACCTCCTCTCGTTAATTTCCTTAGTCTAATCACAATCCTCCTGGTCATTTACAAACCGAACGCCAGAAAGGAGGGTTATCAACATCTTAAGCGCCACAAATTAACAAATCAAAACCAAATCTCACTCTCCCTCCGAAGCCAAGGCTAAGGAGGCTCACTGCCCAGTTAGTGGCTTTCAAACTACCCTTACAAGTGAGGCATCTTGTGAATTAGAACAAGTGCTGCTGCTAAAATCCCTAATGGATACATAGCAACGTGAAAAAAGGTATCAAATGTAATTTTCTCAAATTTAATCTTCAATTGTTGGCACAAAAAAAGGAACAGTAAAGGTAGACAACTGGAATTAGCATGTGTGATCCCAAATCTTTATACCTTAGATACTGGATATTTTCTACAAGTAAATAGTTTCTGGCTCCCAAGATGAGAGGTTAAATAATGCAGGGTGTTTGTAAACAGCAGCACAACTTACACCGGAAATTAGGGCACTTTCTCACCAAGGAGAGTACATCAAAATTTGCTCATCTCTTTCAATCAATGTTCTCCAGGACTAGTGCTGGGGGCGGGGAGGCGGAGCAAGCTATCTTTTCTACCAGCCGTGTCACACCCCTCCTAGCACTAAACCCTCCTCCTCAGCCTCTTCACACCTCTACCCACTACTAACCCCTCCCCAGCCCCATCACCGCTTCCCGGGCCCCTGACACCTCTCCCAGCATACTCTTCCCGGCCTCATCACCTCACCCACTTCCTCCAAAATCACAAGACCTGCTAAGCTTCCAGCAGCAAGCGAGCAAAGCAGGGAGGCTGTAATGCAAAAGTCCGCAGTCCCTACACAAACACTATCTGCTCCTGCTGAGAAACTCAAGTCACAGCCCCAGAAGAAAGAACAGGCCTGGGCTCTCACCCAGTTAACGAGCGTTTATCCAGCGCACGTGTTGCGGTCGGACCCCATGCGAAGGAGCTAAGGACACAAAGGTGAGCAGCAGAGTCGCGGTTCCAGCTCTCTCCCGGCTCCCACTCCAGCGGGGTAGGTAGATAATTCCGGTAAACTTCGCCAAGCAGGGGCAGGACAAAGAGTATTTGAAGTCTACCCGGGGGAGAACTTACCTAATCCTTGAATGTTAAAAGGCTAAAACTCCACTAGTCGGAAGTGACGTGCCAGCTGAGCCCCGCAGGTCCGCCACGTAATTGGCCGCCGCCACAGCTAGCCACCCTCTCCCCGGACTGGCCCGAAGAGAGGAAAAGTGTGGAAGTCCACAAGCCGCCCTCGCCCCGCCCTCTTCGTCGACTTTCAGCTGCACCGGGGAGCGGCGGCGCCTGGCCAGAGCCGGGGCCTGGAGCCTGGACGGGACAGCCTCGCCGGCCGGGGCGCCCGTCCAGCGCCCTGCGGGCCATGGGCTTCAGCGCTCGAGCACGCGCATGCGCGGGCCTCTATCTCCAGAGGATTCCTCGGGTCACCTGGACGCCAGCATCTCAGCCACCTGCCCCTCTGGGTCCCTTCTTGTCCTTGATTCCTCCTGCTGGTTCTCATCGCCAGCCCTCCTCCACCTCCTCCTTCCGCAGCCACCGCTAGACCCCGCCGCTGCCGCCTGCCGACACCCCAGCTTCCACTGACACGAGCCTCGGCGCGGCTTCCGCTTCCGGCGAGTATTGTGTGTCGCGCCGCGGGGCGGGGGCGAGGGGAGGAGGAAGGAGGGAGGCAGCGCTCCGGCGGCTCCGCGCCCCGCACTCCCGGACCCGAAGCCGGGAAGGTAGGTGCTGTCCCGCCGCCGCGCCCGAGCCTGGGGCCTGCCCCCGCCGGCCGGCTCCGCAAGTCGCGTCCCAGCGCCCCGCGACTGCGTCACCGGCCCCCCGCACGTAACCACAGCTGCCTCCGCCCGCCTCGGGCCCGGGCGGACGTTTTGCCGCCCCGGCGACGTCAGCGCGTCCGGCGTTGCTTGGCTACCCCGCCGTTCCCCCGTCCCGCTGCTGCTCACCTCCCCGGGTGAAACTCTGACGCAGTCACCGCGGGTCTCAGCTGCGTCATAGCGGCGGGCATCCCACCTTCACGTCACACCTCTTCCTCACCTGGACACGCATCCCTCCCTACCCTGCTATCCACGACGTTTCCTCTTTCCCCTCTCCAATCCCCCTGCCCCAGATCTGGCGGAAGAAGATGGAGACGGGGGTGGGACAGAGTTGTGGACAACCTCTCAGGAGAGGGTCGCAAGGTGGGACCCTGAACAGTGGTTGAAACAAAATGAGATCGTCCCTGAAGTTTGCCCTTCAGCTGAGACACAAGGAGTAGAGGGAGACGAAGGACTAACCCAGAGGCACTCAAGGTCTCACTATGACTGTAGTTTAGAGTCCTCTCCATTTTTCCCTAACCTTTTCCCCATTTCTTTCACCACTTCTTTGCCAGTCTAGATCTGTCCTGGTGCCTTACTGTGCATACAGTTCTACTCATCTCAGGTGAGGAGACCACCTAATTTGTAAAAGACTGAGGAAGGGGTAGGGTCACCACAAGTCAAAGTTGGATTCCCACAGGTAGAGTGAAATCATCTGAACTTCTCTCCTATTGCTGACAGAAAAAATTCAAGTCCAAAGAAGTTATCAGCTCCTACTCCAAACACATTTGTGTGTGCCAACAATATATACAGGAACAATTGTTGTTAACCTACCTCATTACATGGCCACTTATCTCTCAGCACATAGATCTACCAAATTTCCTTCCTTCCAGTAGGTCCCTAGAGAAGGATGGGGGTCAGGAGGAGAAAGGGTTATGGAGATAGATACATCAACTTACCCATGGCTAAAAGTAACGACGTTTTAAGATGGAGTGGGGGACCAGCGTTGTGTTTTATAAATCTCTCTTATGCATTTCCAATTCTTCTGAGGCTGCACTTGAGGGAGATTTCATTGCCTCTTTTCTGTCTCTTAATTCCCAACCACTCCAGAACCTATTAGTTGGAGACACAGTATGCCCAGGATGTTAGTTATCAATAGCTATATTGAAAGATTCCAGTCACTATAAATAGACTTCTTGTTCTCTTTACAAGAAGTTGTTGGCCTGAGCTCAGTAATGTACTATTTAATATAGTTGCCATAATTTATCAGTTTTCAGCAGTTCTGAGTGTCCAAATGAACACAATAGAAATGGAATGTTGCATGAAATATGTCATTCCAAGAAGAGAGCAGACTTCCTTTAGGCTAGTCTGATGGATAAAAGGAAGAATAATTTCAGATTTTCCTGGAAAGAGAAGGTTGCCTTTGCTTCATTCATTCCATTTGTTAGCCTTTAGAACACTGGTATCTAACCTTTTGAATGGGAGGACTCTTTTTACTTATCTGTGGTGGCTGGTAAAACAAAAATTATGCATGGACCTTTTGTGGTGGCTGATAGAACAAAAGTTATGCGTGGACTTTTTTTTTTTTTTTTTTTAGCTTATCAGCTGTCATTAGTGTCAACGTATTTTATGTCTGGCCCAAGATACTTTTTTTTCCAATGGGCCCAGGGAAGCCAAAAGATTGGATATTGTGATTTAGAAGAATGAGAGAACAGTGTCAGAGAATCAAGCTTAGACTCCAGTGGATTCATCATAAAGCCCTTATAACATTAAACTTTAAAATATGCTTAATTTAAGAAATGTTAATATTTTTATGACATTTTTTACTTCTCAGATTCCTTTCTTATCTATTAGAAACGTATGTCAAACGAGGATACAGTGGTCTGGAACTATTGGTTCTAAGACACAAGTGGAATGAACCTGGATCAGGAGAAGTATGCTGAGCTAGAGTTGAAAGAAGCTTCTCTTTCTAACAAGAGAAAGCAGAGGTAAGAGACAAGATAGATAAATTGGGGGTTGTGTGTCAGTTTACTAACAAGAAAAAAAGGTTGATGGCTGGGAGTCACAAGTTTTGGAAATGGAGAAACAAAGAGGTTGAATTGATTGAAAGAGAAGATGGAGATTAACAAGATTGGGCAAATCTGGAGTTAGGACTTAACAGGGATAAATGTTGGGCCAGGGATGCAAAAAAAAAAAAAAAAAAAAAAAAAACCTCCAATTAATATTTTTATTTTCTCTGTCCTCTTCCCCACTACCAAGTTAAATTATGGCAGAGACAAGTCTGTTAGAGGCTGGGGCCTCTGCAGCCTCTACAGCTGCGGCTTTGGAGAACTTACAGGTGGAGGCAAGCTGCTCTGTGTGCCTGGAGTATCTGAAGGAACCTGTCATCATTGAGTGTGGGCACAACTTCTGCAAAGCTTGCATCACCCGCTGGTGGGAAGACCTAGAGAGGGACTTCCCTTGTCCTGTCTGTCGAAAGACATCCCGCTACCGCAGTCTCCGACCTAATCGGCAACTAGGCAGTATGGTGGAAATTGCCAAGCAGCTCCAGGCCGTCAAGCGGAAGATCCGGGATGAGAGCCTCTGCCCCCAACACCATGAGGCCCTCAGCCTTTTCTGTTATGAGGACCAGGAGGCTGTATGCTTAATCTGTGCAATTTCCCACACCCACCGGGCCCACACCGTTGTGCCACTGGATGACGCTACACAGGAGTACAAGGTGGGGAAGCAGACACATGATGTCAGTGTGGGTAAAAGAGGAGTGGCAGAGGATGAGATAGTCCCTAGGTAGAGATCTTAAGCTCCTACTACTCACTTTGTATTCTCAGAGCTGCATATGCAGGGGCACACAGTATGTGTGATCAGTTGTCCTCTAGCCTGAAAAAGAACAATGGTGAGAAGTGTCCTAAAATTTCTGTCTGACTTTTGCAATACATATGAGTCTTATGGGTGAATATTATGAGTCTTATGGGTGAATATTGGTATGTGTGGTCTTGGAAGGTATCATATTTTTCATAAATGAATGAAACCACATGGAAAAGATTAAACTTAGGAGGAACTGAAAAGTCTCATTTCTTCATTCTGCCTGCCTGCTCAGAATGCTCCTTGCTTTCACATTGGTTATTGGGCATAGGTAATATCGCTTGAGACTGATACCTGCCAGACTAAGCTGAACCATTCTGTTGTTTGTAGCTTCTCCAGGTAATGGTTAACATGGCATATCATTTAACTCACTGCCGAGACAAAGGAAAATGTTTGAATAAAGGGAACAGAGATTAATGTGTTAGCATTTTATCATATACTTTGCTTAATTATGTTACTCTTGAAAACAAGGTTTCAGGTAACTTACAGTATAATAACCATGTTTTACAGTATAATGAGCATGTTTTTATTTTAGGTGGATAGAGGTGGATGGGAGGACAGGTTTAAAGAAAAATATCAGGTTACAGAAGGTTGCTTTGATGGTAATAGGCAGTTGTCTCAGTAAGAAAGTGGAAAGAGTTGAGAAAGGACATAGAGTTGGTGACAGCTATCTCAAATTCAGTAAGAGGACAGTTGGGTGAGCAGAGAAGGTGATGTGGACAGACTGTAGGAAATTGACATCCCAAATGACAGGCAAGGAAGGAAGTCAGATCAAGAGGCAGTAAGATGGCTAGGAAGCAAATAAATGGTTTAAAACAAATGGTTTAATCTCTGAATGAGAAATGTACCAGTCAACCCCAAATGTCACCTCTCCCACTTCTTCCCTACCCCTCAGGAAAAACTGCAGAAGTGTCTGGAGCCCCTGGAACAGAAGCTGCAGGAGATCACTCGCTGCAAGTCCTCTGAGGAGAAGAAGCCCGGTGAGCTCAAGGTAAAGGCAGGCAATCCCATGTAGGCTGCTCTGAAGGGTATTTGTCTATGAGGGTATTAACTATACACTATTTAATCCACCAGTTCCAGTTCATTAGTAAAATGCAGTTCTTGGGCGGGCATGCTGGCTGACATCTGAATCCCAGCAATTCTGGAGGCCAAGGTGGGCAGATTGCTTGAGCTCAGGAGTTTGAAACCACCCTGGGCAACGTGATGAAACCCTGTCTTTACTAAAAACAAAAAATTAGCCCGGCCTGGTGGCACGTACCTGTGTACAGGTCCCAGCTACTTGGGCGGCTGAGGCAGGAGAATTGCTTGAACCTGGGAGGTGGAGGTTGCAGTGAGCCGAGATCGTACCATTGCACTCCAGCCTGGGCAACAGAGCAAGATTCTGTCTCAAAAAGAAAGAAAGAAAGAAAGAACAATGTAGTTCTCTCAAAAATGATGGTATTTTATTAGGCTTGATTGTCATTAAACATTGTACTTAAATTACTTGTCATGAATTAAGTACTAAGAGGGATTTAAGAGATGAAGAACAGACAGAATATCTTACATCTGGTGAGCTGAGAGAGTTCGTGCCTCTTGGTCTCCTTTTTTTGTTAAAGCAGCAAAGGAGGCTTTCTGCTGAGAAGGCAGGGATGGGAGTTTCTTAGAGGACTTGAAGAGAGGAGAATGTGGAAGATTCACTGGGGAGAAAGGGAAAAGGAGCTGACCAAGAGTCTCAGAAGAACTATCCAATGACATTAGGACCACATTCTTAAAACTCAAGTAAGCTTAAGTATGCTAGATGATGTTGGTCCTGAAATGTTCTTCCCCTCCCCATCCTCCACCATAGGATCCTATTCATCTCTCAGACGGGATGAAAGCCACTTCCTATGCAGCCTTTCCTGACACTTCAGAAATTAACGTTCTTAATTTTCATACAATTTTGCACCTCTTTTATAGCATTGCCTTATTTTTAGCATGGTATTTTAGTGTCTTGTCTTTCTTCTGTTGAACAGTGAACAATTATCATTTGTAGCAAAAATAACTAGAATTGAGTCCTATGCATTAATTCATTAGATATCCATGACATTCCGGATTTATAGGGTTGTTAGGGTCTTGAAGTTCAGGCCAAATTGGGATAAGTGAGACATAGAGAAGCTACGAGAAAGAGATAGAAGGAACTCCTGAGGCCATCTTTAGTAAGATGTAGGAGTAAACTTAGATACTCTTTAAGGTAGGTATTATTACCTTCAGCTTACACAGAAGGAAATGGACCTTGAGTAAGTGACTAGTCCAAGATCATGAAGCCAGTAAGTGGCAAAACCAGGAATGCTAGTTCTTCGTGAATCAGTAAATATTTGTTAAGCTCCTGGTTTAGGCCAAACCCTGTATTTGACACTGGGGAACAATGATGAGCCAAAACACAGTTCCTGCCCTCCTTGAGCTTAAAGTTAAGTGGAGAAAATTAGTAATGGCACAAAATGCACAGGTGCAAGTGCATAAGAAGACAACATAGAAATTTGGCCTCCTTAAAGGTTTCCCAAAGAAGTGATGAGCTTTTAAGAGTTGACGTAGGGATCACCAGAAGCTAAATACAAGTTTTGATTCATAGAAACATGAATTTTTAAATGAATGACAACATTTCATCAGAAAGCAAGTATTATTACCTTAGTGCCTTACACATTTTAGCAAAGTAAGCATTTGAAATTTTTAAAATTTGAACCAATTTTGGTTACAAATGTGAACTTTTAGTTTTTTGTTCTTTTAGAGGCCTTCTGAGAAATCTAAAAATATGAAAATGGTGCTTATCGCTAGTCATTAGCTTTCTTCTTCATGTTGGTCACCTTCTTGAAGGTAAAGAATAGAGATGGAAATATACTTCTTTAAAACCTTCTAAATGCTTAAACAGAAATGTCATGTGTTTTTTAAAATTGTAAATTGTCATGTCAGTGATCTCCAAAACTACCACCAACATTCCTCTTGTGACCATTTGAATTCTCCCTCCTTCTCCCTCATCAGACTCAATGCCCCTTTTAGAAATAATTTGTAATTATGCTGAACTGAAAATTGCAGGTAAAATAACCTATGTGCATAATTTTAAATTTTAAAGAGTCTATCATGTCCAAATATAATGAAACATAATTGATGATAAAATGTAGTATGTAATATTTGGGCATGACTACCCTGAAAGACTTTACAGTGTAGCTGGTTATATGCTTGCACCTATATGTGTCATTATCAGCAACACATAAATACAAATTCAGACTGAGATGGATGTGTGCCAATGTGATTGAAACACTAAGTAGCTTAGCTCTTGGTGATATGATTTTTCATAATAATAACTTTTGGTAAAGTTCTAAGTATAACAGAATATAATCTTGTGTTTTATTTAGCTATTGCTGAAAAATTTATGTATGGTAAAACCATGTAAGAATTACTCTGTGTTTATACTACATAAAATAGTATTCAAGCCCAGGCCTATGTTTTTGAATACCCAGCAGAACATTAGAAAATGTTGCAGGTCAGTTCACTATGCTGGATTGTCATTGGAGGAGTGCTAGTGTCATTGTCAGGAGCTTCCCCAACTATGCAAAACAAGAAGATGTGCCCATTTCCAGAATATCCTC
This sequence comes from Papio anubis, assembly GCF_008728515.1. Lineage (NCBI taxonomy): Eukaryota > Metazoa > Chordata > Mammalia > Primates > Cercopithecidae > Papio > Papio anubis. The sequence goes on from NC_044981.1 coordinate 29,962,222, forward strand.
AGAGGGTGATAACACCTTCATTAAGAACCACTGCCCTAAAATATAGAGTGAAAAAAAGAGAAGAGATTACTGGTTTATAACAGGAAGAGCCTTTTTGCTTCCTATTTATCACAGTCATGAATGTTAAACTTGCACCCCTACCTAAACAAACACACATGCATACACACACACACACACACACACACACACACACACACACACACACACAAAGGCTGTGTTTTATTGAGGGCAAATGTGAGAATATGTTTTGTTCAGATGTACACTGAGAAGGCAGTGATGGAAAGTGAAGCAGCAAGTAGCCCTAAACTAGAAGAGCTAGTCAGCTTCTGCCAGGAACTAGCTTGAATCCACAAATGCCACGCTTGTCAGGCCCATCCTGGCTTTGCGTCCCCACCCACTCTTCACCCTCAGGCCTGCCTTTCGTTTCCTATCCACTTCCTTCTAGAGTCCCAGTCTCTGCTTCTCACTTTGCTTCACCATCAATCACGTGATGCTTGGGGAATTCTTTCTTTAGGGAGATCACTATTTGTTGTAGTGTAGATGCAGAAGAGAGAATGTACTGATAATTCTCAGAAAGTGTTATGGCTGGTGTTTGAATCCTATATTACCAAATTTCAGGAATGTTAGAGGCTCAAGTCTATGTGCTGGCTTAAAGAAAGCATGTTTCAAATTTCAAGAAACTAAATTACTAACAAACTTCTGTAACCTGTTCCTGGGGTAGGAATTGCCAATTCTCTGAAGTGACTTGAAACAATTTAACAAGTTCAGCCCTGAAACCTACATATGTATATTTTATAATAACCCATAGAATTCTTACTGATTCTTATATTTTCACAGTTCTCTGGTTTTTATCTGGTGGATGTGTTGCAATATGCAAAAGATGACAATCTTATTTTTAACTTTTTAGTATTTGTACTTTCCTTTTCGTTTCGTTGTTTTTCATGTTTGTTTTGAGACAGAATCTCACCCAGGCTGGAGTGCAGTAGTAATCACAGCACACTAACTCAAACTCCAGGGTTCCAGCCATCCATCCTCTTGTCTCAGCTTTTTGAGTAGCTAGGACTGCAGATGTGCATTGCCACGCCCGACTAATTTTTTTTTTCTTTTTAGTTGAAACAAAGTCTCACTATGTTTTCTAGGTTGGTCTTGGACTCTTGGCCTCAAGTGATCCCCTCACCTGGGCCTCCTAAGCACTAAGTTTACAGGCATGAGCCACCATGCTCAGCCTGTACTTTCCTTTTCTCGACCGATTGAATTAACTAGAACTTTACAGTTGATAATAACACAGATATCTCTGATATCTGTAATAGTGCATGTCATCATATTATTGAGTTTTTTATCTTAGGTTAAAAAATATATATATGGCCGGGCGCGGTGGCTCAAGCCTGTAATCCCAGCACTTTGGGAGGCCGAGACGGGCGGATCACGAGATCAGGAGATCGAGACCATCCTGGCTAACACGGTGAAACCCCGTTTCTACTAAAGACTACAAAAATCTAGCCGGGCGAGGTGGCGGGCGCCTGTAGTCCCAGCTACTCGGGAGGCTGAGGCAGGAGAATGGCATGAACCCGGGAGGCAGAGCTTGCAGTGAGCTGAGATCCGGCCACTGCACTCCAGCCTGGGCAACAGAGCAAGACTCCGTCTCAAAAACAAAACAAAACAAAAAATATATATATATATATGTCCCCAGTGGTCTTCACTACCAAGTCATCAGTAGGGGAGTGATAGTGATGGAGCCATTCTTTACAGAAGGAAATTCCAGTGGAATAAAACATGAGTGTTCTGTTAAACCATTTTCTCTCATTCTCTTTCTTCCTTTCTGTCTGTCCGTCTTTCTGTCTCTTTCTGTCTTGTCGTTCTTGTCTTTCTTGTCTTTGTCTTTCTTGTCTTCCCTGTCTTGTTAAACCATTTTCTCTCATTTTCTTTCTTTCTTTCTTTTTTCTTTCTGTCTTTCTGTCTTTCTTTCTGCCTTTCTGTCTTGTCTATTTTTTGTAGAGTTGGGGTTTCACCATGTTGCCTAGGCTGGTCTCGAACTCCTGATCCCAAGCAATCCACCTCCCTTAGCCTGGAATTACAGGCATGCGTCACCACACCCAGCCTTTGTTAAACCATTTTCAGTGAAACTGGAAGTCTGTGTTAATTCATACGTATGGTGGGTGAGAGAAAGGCTTCCTTATACCACACTGACCCTGCTGATATAACATCTTCCCTCTTCTCAGAGACTAGTGGAAAGTCGCCGACAGCAGATCTTAAGGGAGTTTGAAGAGCTTCATAGGCGGCTGGATGAAGAGCAGCAGGTGTTGCTTTCACGACTAGAAGAAGAGGAACAGGACATTCTGCAGCGACTCCGAGAAAATGCTGCCCACCTTGGGGACAAGCGCCGGGACCTGGCCCACTTGGCTGCAGAGGTGGAGGGCAAGTGCTTACAGTCGGGCTTCGAGATGCTTAAGGTTCGACCTTTGCCCCTGCATAGCCCCTCAGGCCGAGTGCAGTGTAGCTTTGCATAGGCTGTTTTGTCAGCCTGGGATACTCATTCTTCTGCTCTGCTTCCCTAAATCCCGTTCTTTCTGCCAGGTGTACTTAAAGGGTCTTTGCTACAGAAAAGCTGATCTGATTTCTCCCATCCCCTTCTAATCATTTTTGTGTTCTTATCTCTTGTCAGCAATTATGTGCTTAATCTGTTCCAAAGAAAAGATTCATTCTTTTGAAAGGAGGGAAGTCTAGCCTGAGTTAGTGAAAAACTATGCATTAAAAATTTTGTAAATGCAGTTACCATTACTTTTAAGTCCTGAAATTTGATTTATGTACTGCTGACAAAGAACAGAAACATAGTTTAAAGGATACAGGCATGCCTCAGAGATATTGTGGGTTCAGTTCCAGACCACTTCAATAAAGCGAGTATCTTGATAAAGCAAGTCACATTAATTTGTTGGGTTTCCTAGTGGAATAATAATCTTTTTGCTGGTGGAGGGTCTTGTATCAATATTGACTGATCAAGGTGGTGGTTGCTGAAGATTGGGGTGACTGTGATAATTTCTTAAAATAAGACAACAACGAAGTTTACTTTCGACTCTTCCTTTTATGAAAGATATCTCTGAGCATGTGATGCTGTTTAATAGCATTTTACTCACAGTAGAACTTCTTTGAAAATCTTTGAAAACCCACATTTGTAGTTACTTACACCACTGAAGTCTTGAACCCCTAAAAGTCATCCATAAGGGTTGGAATAGACTTCTTCTAAATGCCTGTTAATATTGATATTTTGGCCTCTTTTCACAAATCACGAATGTTCTTAATGGCATCTAGAATGGTGAATCCTTACCAGAAAGCCTTCAATTTACTTTGCCCAGTTCTATCAGAAAAATCACTATTTATAGCAGCTTTATGAAATATATTTATTAAGTAAGACTTGAAAGTCAAAATTACTTCTTGATCCATGGGCTGCCAATTGGATGTTGTATTAGCAGACATGAAAACAACTTGAGTCTGATTTTACATCTCTATCAGAACTTTTGGGTGATCAAGTGCCTTGTCAATGAGCAGTAATATTTTGAAAGGAATCTTTTTTCTGAGCAGTAGGTCTCAACTTAAAATTTTCAGTGAAGGGTTGAGCACAGTGGCTTATCCCTGTAATCTTAGCACTTTGGTAGACCAAGGCAGGTGGATTGCCTGAGGTCAGGAGTTTGAGACCAGCCTGGCCAACATGGTGAAACCCCATCTCTACTAAAAATACAAAAATCAGTTGGGCATGGTGGCGGGCGCCTGTAATCCCAGCTACTTGGGAGACTGAGGCAGGAGAATCACTTGAACCCGAGAGGCAGAGGTTGCAGTGAGCTAAGATCATGCCATTGCACTCCCGCCTGGGTGACAAGAGTGAAACTCCATCCCCCAAAAAAAAATTTCAGTAAAGGCTAGGCACAGTGGCTCACATCTGTAATCCCAGCACTCTGGGAGGTCGAGCCAGGAGGATTGCTTAAGGCCAGGAATTCGAGACCAGTCTGGGCAATATAGCAGGACCCCATCTGTACAAAAAGTAATTTTTTTTAATTTAAAACATTCAGTATACCATGCTGTAAACAGGCTTTGTTGTTCCATTTCTAGAGCACAGGGGAAGTAGATTTAGCATAATAATTTTTTTTTTTTTTTTTGAGACGGAGTGTTGCTCTGTTGCCCAGGCTGGAGTGCAGTGGCCGGATCTCAGCTCACTGCAACCTCCACCTCCCGGGTTCACGCCATTCTCCTGCCTCAGCCTCCCAAGTAGCTGGGACTACAGGCTCCTGCCACTGCATCTGGCTAATTTTTTGTATTTTTAGTGAAGACTGGTTTTCACCATGTTAGCCAGGATGGTCTCGATCTCCTGACCTCGTGATCCACCCGTCTCGGCCTCCCAAAGTGCTGGGATTACAGGCTTGAGCCATCACGCCCGGCCAGCATAATTCTTAAGAGTCTTGGGATTTTTGAAATGGTAAGTGAGCACTGGTTTCAACTTAAACTCACCAGCTGCCCTTGCTTCTAATAAGAGAGTCATCCTGTCCTTTAAAGCTTTGAAGCCAGGCATTGACTTCTCTCTAACTGTGAAAGCCCTGGATAGCACCTCCTTCAATAGAAGGCTGTTTTGTTTACATTGAAAATGTGTTGTTTAGTGTAGCCACCTTCATCAATAATCTTGGCAAGATCTTCTGGATAACTTGCTGCAGCTTCTGCATCAGCACTTGCTGCTTCTCCTTGCACATTTTTGTTACAGAATGGCTTCTTTTCTTGAACCTTTTGCCTTCAAACTAATACCTAACTTTAAACTTTTCTTCTGCAGCTTCCTTACCTCTCTCAGCTTTCATAGAACTGAAGAGAGTTAGAGCCTTGCTGTGGATTGGGCTTTGGCTTAAGAGAATCATGTGATCTTATATCCAGATCACTAAAATTTTCTCCATCTCAGCAATAAAGCTGTTTCACTTTCTCACCATTCATGTGTTCACTGGAGTAGCACTTTTAAGTTTCTTCAGTAACTTTTCCTTAGCATTCACAGCCTGGCTTGCTGTTTGGCACAATAGGCCTAGCTTTTAGCCCATCTTGGCTTCAATGTGCCTTTCTCACTAAGCTTAAACATTTCTAGGTTTGATTTAAAGTGAGAGACATGTGACTCTTCTTTCACTTGAACACTTAGAGGCCATTGCAGGATTATTAATTGATATAATTTTAATATTGTTGTATGTGTCTCAGGGAATAGGGAGGCCAGAGGAGGTGGAGAAAGATGAGGGAATGGCTGGTAGTGGATCAGTTAGAACACATAAAATATCATATTTATCAATTAAGTTGTTTGTCTTATATGGATGCAGTTCACAGTGCCCCAAAACGATTACAATAGTAACATCAAAGATCACTGATCACAGATCATACTAGATATAATAATGAAAAGTGTGAAATATTGTGGGAATTACCAAAATGTGACACAGAGACACGAAGTGAGCACATGCTGTTGGAAAACATGGTGCCAGTAGACTTGCTCAACACAGGTTGCCACAAACCATCTAGCTGAAAAACACTCAGTGTTAACAAAACACAATAAAATGAAGTGCAATAAAATGAGGTATGCCTGAAATTATGTTTAAATAATATATTGCTTTTGTTATGTATATATCAATAATACCTCTAAAATATTTGAAATACTTTGTTCTCTTCAGTAAATGAATGGTGTTAGCAAAACTGTAGGGAACATATTTTTTACCTTAGAGATTAGATTACCAGCATTTGAATCAGTGAGGCTTCATTGTACACTTATTTTTGTGTTACGTATTGCTTGGTGTTTGTTCCTGTGTCCTTTCATGTATGTGTGTTCTGCCTTCCACATTAAACTGGGAAATCCTTGTGGGACAGAGATTTGTCTTCTTTGTCTTCTGGATCCCAAATATTCACAAATCAGTATTAGCACACAGTTATTAATGTGTTTATTCTTCCTTTTTTTTTTTTTTTTGAGATGGAGTCTTGCTCTGTTGCTCAGGCTGGAGTGCAGTGGTGCGATCTTGGCTCACTGCAACCTTTGCCTCCCGGGTTCAAGCAATTCTTCTGCCTCAGCCTCCTGAGTAACTGGGATTACAGGCACACACTCCCACACCCGGCCAATTTTGTATTTTTAGTAGAGACAGGGTTTCACCATGTTGGCCAGGCTGGTCTTAAACTCCTGACCTCAAGTGATCCACCCGCCTTGGCCTCCCAAAGTGCTTGGATTGCAGGCGTGAGCTACTGTGCCTGGCCAGTTATTAATGTTTATTAACTAATGCAAGACAGGGAATACCAAACCGTAATAGGAATGTGTGATTTGTTCCTATGCCACCAGTCTGGAACTCTATACTGATCCTCAAGGAGACTGAGATATGTGGTTGGTACTTGGGGGACCAGAGTAAAGAACTGTCACAATCCCTGTCCCCGGTAGGGAGCTCCCAGCATCCTTGAGGAGCAAAGACAAGCATAAAAGAAATCATTTGGAAGTGATATAAATGACCAGGCTTCATGATGACCGAAAGTTGAAAGTAGGGATTAGGTTGGGAGAAGTGCTCTTAGGTCCCCCTGGAGCTCTTCTTGCACTGTGTGACCCTCAGTTTATCCTATGCCTATTTTATAGCTGTGGAACTTTTGGGAGGAGGGGGAACCTTTTGCCTTCAGGACCACTGAATACCAGGACCAATACTGCTTTCTTTTCTCCTTCCTTCTAGGATGTCAAAAGTACCCTGGAAAAGTAAGTGATTGTTGTATCTCTTTGAGTGAGTTAGGTCCTGGCTTAGAGAGGAGGAGTACAGTCAAGAGTTTGGGTTGGGGGTAAGGTTGGGAAAGTCATGTAGTGTCTGAGCAGGGTATGGGAGAATGTTCATTATGCCCATGATGCCAGGTAGAGAACAAATTATTGGGAAGAACAATCCCTTTTCCCCTTTGAACATCAGGACTTCTTGAGAAGGAGAATGATAAAGCAGAACCAGATTCTGCTTGTGCCAGTGGGTGGAATTATGTCCAAACAAGATGGAAGGAGGAAGGGGTTGGGAGAACAGGGAGGGCAATCATCCATTTGCATGAAATATAGGAATATTCCTAGAAAGTTTAGAGGCTCACTCTCAAAATGAGGATCTGTCCACGGGATCATAAAGCTCTCCTTGGATTAGTAAAAGAAAGCAACAGGTGAGCTCTTCAGGGAGGAGGAAGAAAGTGGAAAGATGGAGAATTTTCATTTCTCCCTAAAGATGTTAACATCTGAATAGTCACTTGGCTGGAGCTTCTCCCTAACCCTGCCCTTTCTTCCCCTATCTCCCTATCCCTCCTAGATGTGAGAAGGTGAAGACCATGGAGGTGACTTCAGTATCCATAGAGCTGGAAAAGAACTTCAGCAATTTCCCCCGACAGTACTTTGCCCTAAGGAAAATCCTTAAACAGCTAATTGGTGAGTTGTTCCCAAAAGGAAACTAGAAGGAACCACTAGAGAGAAGAAAGCTTTTAGGTCCTGCCTTATATGGGTTTCAGTTATCTCATCTCTCACTTTTCTTACTCCCACCAACACCTACCCCTTTATCTGGCTTTTAGTCTCACCCTGAGTCACAGAACTTGGAGTGAGAGGAAGCCTTAAGTGTTACCTACTCTTAGGTGCATACTTTTTCAAGGCCCAGAAAGGTTAAATAATTTGCCAAAGATCGGGTAGAGTGATTATATAATTTACCATGTAAACTTGCATAACCTTGAATGGCCGGGCGCGGTGGCTCACATCTGTAATCCCAGCACTTTGGGAGGCCAACACTGGTGGGTCACTTGAGGTCAGGAGTTTGAGATCAGCCTGGCCAACATGGTGAAACCCCATCTCTACTAAAAATATAAAAATTAGCCAGATGTGGTAGTGGGCGCCTGTAATCCCAGCTCCTCTGGAGGCTAAGGCAGGAGAACTGCTTGAACCTCGGAAGCAGAGGTTGCAGTGAGCTGAGATCGCACCACTGCACTCCAGACTAGGGGATAGAGTGAGACTTCATCTCAAAAAAAAAAAAGAAAAGAAAGAAAGAAAGAAACTGAAAGGGAGTGTCATTATATTAAGGTGAATATGCAGGGATAAACAGTCATAAACCAGGCCAGTGACACATGGTCACCCTATCCCTAGACCATATGCTGTCTTGCTCTGCATCCTTCTTAACACTTTGTTTTTTCTGCCTCTCAGACTACACCTTGTACTTCTCTATGTAGTTAGATAAATGATAATATCAGAGGGAGATGAAGAGAGGACCAGGCGGGAACCTACATTACCAGCCACTGCAGACTCAAGAGATTATTGTTTACTTTAGGGTCAGTTTGAGAAGTGAGCCATTGCTTTCTCCCCTCCCTTAGGTGACACCATGGATTGAGAAAGTTAACCAAACCGTGTTGTTCTGGGGACCTTTAAGGGACCAGGCTCTGTAAAGGCAGGCTGGAAGAGTGAGGCAGGGGCATTTAGCTATTCCCATCCTCATCTAGCTCCCCACTCTGGCTTCTCCCGCCAGCGGATGTGACCCTGGACCCTGAGACAGCTCATCCTAACCTAGTCCTGTCGGAGGATCGTAAGAGCGTCAAGTTCGTGGAGACAAGACTCCGGGATCTCCCTGACACACCAAGGCGTTTCACCTTCTACCCTTGCGTCCTGGCTACTGAGGGTTTCACCTCAGGTCGACACTACTGGGAGGTGGAGGTGGGCGACAAGACCCACTGGGCAGTGGGTGTATGCCGGGACTCCGTGAGCCGAAAGGGCGAGTTGACTCCACTCCCTGAGACTGGCTACTGGCGGGTGCGGCTATGGAATGGGGACAAATATGCGGCCACCACCACACCTTTTACCCCTTTGCACATCAAAGTGAAACCCAAGCGGGTAGGCATATTCCTAGACTATGAGGCCGGCACACTGTCTTTCTACAATGTCACAGACCGCTCTCATATCTACACCTTCACTGATACTTTTACTGAGAAACTTTGGCCCCTCTTCTACCCAGGCATCCGGGCTGGACGGAAGAATGCTGCACCACTTACCATCAGGCCCCCAACAGATTGGGAGTGACAGGTTGGGATGTGGGAATAATTGGGGTGAGGCAGGGTCAAGTGCTACGGGCCTCCTTCCTGTGTCCTGCTGGAACGTCTTCGTGTCCACCTGGTTCCAGTCCTGAATCATCATGGAGAAACACCTCGGTTTCTAGGATGGTTTTGTGTGGAGGGGGAGGTAGGACTGGGCTGGATGAGACAGCACAGCTGTGACTCCCTCCTAACTGTCAGGGTGGGGAGCTGGTTCCCAGACGATTGTCTACCCTGAAGTCCATCAGGTTTTCTGTTGCACAAGGACGGGTTGGAAAGGAAGGAGAGGCTTTTCCAGAAACAAAATCTGTGAGGGTCTGACTTGCTCAAACCAGAGGAGGAAACAGAAACCCCTGCACATCTTTTTAGGGAGTTCTTTGACCCAGGATAGTCTTGCTTCTTGAGGTAGATTACAGGGGTCTGTGTACCTCTAAATTCAAGAAAGATGAATGACAGATGCTCTCATGGGTCTAGATGTTGAGGAGTTTTTCTGAGGGCAGAGATTGGACATCAACAAGGCTAGAAGGAAGGTCAGGGGAGTGGGCTAAAGGAATAGATTCCTAGAGATTAATGAAAGGGAGGGAGGTTTCTTTGGTCTTCTATTTTAAAGGCAAGATTGCCATTATGGGTAGGACTGACCAGAGGTGGGAATGTGGGGAGAAGGAGAGGTTGAAAGGAAAGCAGAGAACCCAGGTCCCTGCCTCAGCCTTCCGCAGAGTTGGCTTATTGCCTGCCTCTTTATGCCAATAAGTCAGTCACTTTGCTCCTCTCCAGGGGCAAGGTGGAAGAGATCCTGCAAGACACATCTATCCTCTCACGGTGTTCCCAAGGGAACTTGGAAAGGAGAGTCAGGTATTAGAGGAAAGAGAAGGGTATTTGTATCCAAAGCCCTGGCCTTAAAGAATGTTACTAAGTAGCTACCCCCAAATTGTCAGCCTTGTTACCTGGCCAAGGTGTCCAAGCCAGAAAGGAAGAAAGGTAGTGGAGTCTTTCTCACCCTAAGACAGTGGGAGAGGGTGGTACATAGGGAAGGGCCAGATAGGCAACTTCCTTTGGCCTGTGTGCATCTGGCCTGGAACTGGTGTTAACAAAAGCCAGGTTTTTGCTTGTTTGTTGCCATCCCTCACCCTTTGCCATTTCCCTTTTCAGAGAATGTAAATGATTTTCATGTTAGGCCAAAATAAACAACTTATAGGGTACATATGTTGTCATAAAAGGTAAAAGTGATGCATGCCAAACCAAACTAAACCAATTTGGATTATCTGCTGTTCGGGTAATCTTCACAGAAATGACTGAGAGAAGAATCTGCAGTTTATTGAGGGCATTTCAGTTCCTCCTACCACCTCAACAGGACTTTGTCCAGACTCTCCTCCTCTTACCTTTGTGCCTTGACTGTGGTTCTTTGTGGCAAGATACTTTGGTTGGTTAAAATAATATGGAACAAAGGATCCACTGAAGTGATCTCTGTGTTGTGTGGTAATTTGGTGACAGCCTTGTACTGATGTGTAAGAATCACTGGGTGTTCACATGCATGTTCCTGGGTCTCACCCTTAGTGGTTAGTCAAGGTCTGGGGTGGGCCTGGGCATCTACAGTTTATTTATTTATGAGACAGAGTCTCACTCTGTCACCCAGGCTGGAGTGCAGTGGTGTGATCTCAGCTTACTGCAACCTCCGCCTCCCAGGTTCAAGCGATTCTCCTGTCTCAGCCCCCAGAGTAGCTGGGACTATAGGCATGCCGTACCACACCCAGCTAATTTTAGTAGAGACAGGGTTTTGCTATGTTGGCCAGACTGGTCTCGAACCCCTGAACTCAAGTAATCTGCCTGTCTCCACTACCCAAAGTGCTGGGATTACAGGTGTGAGCCACCGCACCCAGCCTACATCTACATTTTAAACACACCTCTCTCATTTGAGTCTGAGGACCCTTGTGAAACTAGTTCCAGAGGAGGTTTCAGCCTGTCCTTCCTCCCAGCTGGAGCCCTGCTTGTCTGCCCCCGCCTGGCACCGGGTCTGAGAGTGGAGAGAAGTCTTATCCTCTCCTGACTTATGCTGCCCTCCCCATCTCAGGGTTCATTCATCTTCTCCAATTCACGTCCCTCTGCTTCTCACTTCAGTAACTGATAGTCACTGTGAGTCACAGGACACCAGACAGAAGAAATGAAAGATAGAAGAGGTCAGAGGGAGGGGTGTGAGGTGAAGTTTCAGGGACAGGGGATGCTGTTGACAGATTTCTGTGCTGTACCTAAGCCTAGAAACCATTCACTCAGAAAGTGAAGATCACCGACTGTGTGTCCAGCACTGCATAACAGGAAGTGTGTTTCTTTGGTAGGTGGAATAGTAGGAGTAAACTGCTTTCTGAGGACCAGGAGTCCTTTTCCCTCCCTCCAGCACCCTTATGATCCTTCCCACTTTCACCCCCACTGGCACCAGTGCTTTTTTTTTAAATGTATTACCTCTGTGCTGTCCCTCTGTAGATCTTACAGGCATCTATCTGCCTCTGACTTCAGGAGAGTAGAGCAGAAGCTCTAGCTGGGTATAAATTGCACACAACCATCTCCCTTACCTAGCTACATAAAGAGACCAGCCTTCTGTCCTGAAAATGTCTAGCCGATGTAAGATCCTCACCTGCTGCACTAGGTCTCTACGTGATATAATTGGTCATGAGCTTGAGGAAGACAAAAGCACTGAAAACTCATAAAGGGACCCTGGGCATGGATTGCTGGGGATGGATTTCGGAACAGATGAGTCTGTGAGGCCTGGGGGAGGCGCCCGAGGGCGCGGGGACTACGCTTCCCAGGAGGCCTCGCGCGGACGCCCGGGCGGGGCTGTGCGAGGGGCGGGTCTGCGGGCGGCCCTGGAGCGCGGCGCTGATGGCGGGGTCGGTGAAGGACCGCGAGGCCTTCCAGAGGCTCAATTTTCTGTACCAGGTGAGTCTGCGACAAGCGCCCCAAAGGGGACGGTGCTTGGCGCCCCAGAGTGACCGCTCCCCTCCCGCAGGCCGCCCATTGTGTCCTTGCCCAGGACCCCGAGAACCAGGCGCTAGCGAGGTTTTACTGCCACACTGAGAGGACCATCGCGAAGCGGCTCGTCTTGCGGCGGTGAGACATTCACGGGGTCGGCGGCGGGCGGGACGCGGGAGGAACTCGAGAGGGAGCGGGGACGCCGGACCACTGTCCTCCTCCGCCCCCAGGGACCCCTCGGTGAAGAGGACTCTCTGTCGAGGCTGCTCTTCCCTCCTCGTCCCGGGCCTCACCTGCACCCAGCGCCAGAGACGTGAGTGCTCCAGCCGAGGTGGACGATTGCGGAGCATTGGGGGCGGGGCAGGGGGAGAGGGCCCACTGGAGGCCAACAGCGCCTTTCTCGCTCTTGATGGATGTTGGGTGTGGGATTCGCAGGAGTCTTCCTTCTTCGGGTTTGAATTAAGTTGCTAACTCCACTTGCACAAAGTAGGATTTGGGCTTGGCTTTTTTTCTTTCCAATGTGGGCAGTAGAGAATAGCTGTTACTTTAAGAGGCATCCCCACCCATGCACAATAACAGATGTTATTTGGCTTTGTGGATGACATGATTCCCATCACCATTCATCACCATTAAGCAAATACTTACTTTCTAAAATGTGTCAGGTACTGTGCTAGATTCATTATTCTCATTGAAATTATGGATTGATGGGACAGACTAAGAAACAAAATGGTGTAGAAAAAAATTAACTGGGGGAGTAGAATGCTCACTTACTCATGCCAGTGGTGAAGTTCATGATAAGCAAAGGGAGTGAGAGATGGAAATTCTAGGCATGTGTGAAGACTCTGAGACAAGAGAGCTTGTGGTGCTGTCAAGGAAATGAGAGTTCAGGAGGCTGGAGTTTGAGATAGGAGGGCAAGACATGAGACTGGAGAGGGGAACAGGCGGGTTCTTGAAGTCTAGTTAAGGAGTTTGAACTTTATCTTAACGGGTTCCAGGAAATTGATGGAGCTTATGCGGGCCTGACACCATCAAATGTGCATTCAAATTGGGGGTGTGGTGGGGGAGCGGGGATACCTACTGAAAAACACTGGAGGCAAAACTGGCAGCAAGAGACCGTTACTTCTGAACCTGGACACGCTTTTTCCCATGTTCACCCTAGGCTGCAGGGGACAGCGCTGGACAGTACAGACCTGCCTAACATGCCAGCGCAGCCAACGCTTCCTCAATGATCCCGGGCATTTACTCTGGGGAGACCGGCCTGAGGCCCAGCTCGGGAACCAAGCAGGTGAGAGATGAGGGAGAAAATGGAGGACACCTCAGAGGATCGGGACAACGGAGAACATAGAGTGAAGAGGACCCATGGACAGGTTCTGGGTTGGTGTGAGAGGTACCACAGTCAGAAAACTAATTCCGCTCCTCTGATTCTGCTCATTTACCCAGATTCCAAACCACTACAGCCCTTGCCAAACACAGCACACTCCATTTCAGACCACCTTCCTGAGGAGAAAATGCAGATTCAGGGTTCCAGTGACCAGTGATGGATTCACCTAGTCTCCCAAATAAAGTTTACTTGTTTTACATTCCATGAGTCTGTTCTGTGGGTACTTCAACTCTTAATTCCCTTTTCTTCTGTTTCTGTCTGTGCTTCTTGGTCACCTTTGTAATCCCACCATGCGGGGAGATCATGATTTCCATAGACCACTTGGCCTCACTCAGCAGCTTGCATTTCCAAGGCCATGCCCCCAGTTCCCTATCCATGTCCTGAGCCACCTTAGGGCATTCCATGTTTGGGCAGCCATAACTGCTGACTGAAGAGCTGGAGAGAATGATGCCACTGCTGCTGTTTTTAAACAAGGGGAAAAATATGGGGCAGCAGAGAATGTTCATATCCTCTAGGCCCATTCAGAGTCAGAAAAGACTCAAGTTTTTTCCCAATCTCAAAGTTATCTTTAATAAAATTCTAATAAAGAAATGGCCCACACCTGAACTAACAAAGTCAAAGGTGCTAACAAAGGACACCAACAGACATTTCGCAATTGTGTCCCATAGGTAAACTCTCAGAGTTTTCTTAATAAGCAACTAAAATGTTTTCTTCCATATCCCTAGAAAGCCTACTGAAGTACAGAATTCCTAGACTGACCTTTTTGCTAATTGCCAGCTAATCAGGTTATGCCAAAAGCGTACAAACCAAATTTACTATTCCCAGAATGCAGTTTTATTTCTCTTACAAACCCTGTGTTTGCTTATCAATTGCTGTATAAAAAAATCACTTCATGTTGGAGCTTAAAACATAATGATTTATTTCCTCTGGTTCTGTGAACTAGGAATTCTGAAAGACTTTGACTGGGTGGTTCTTCTGTTCCATATGAAATCAGCTTACATACCTGCATTTAGCTGGTGTCTGGTAGGTGGTCTGGAAGACCCAAGAAATTTCACTCGCATGTTTAGCACCTCATTGCTTCTCCAGGTATCCTTGCTCCCTAGCTAGCTTTGATGTTCTCACAGCATGGCTGTCTCGGAGTAGTTGTATTTCTTACATCCCCTCTGGCTTCTGCCAAAGCATCCCAATATGTAAGTGTTTGGGCGCAGTGACTCATGCCTGTGATCCCAGCACTTTGTGAGGCCAAGGCAGGTGGATCACTTGAGTTCAGGAGTTTGAGACCAGCCTGGCCAACATGGTGGAACCCTGTCTCTACTAAAAATACCAAAAAATTAGCAGGTGCATGTAATTCCAGCTACTTGGGAGGCTGAGGCAGGAGAATCACTTGAACCCAGGAGGCAGAGTTGCTGTGAGCCAAGATTGCGCCGCTGACCCTTATCAGATACATGATTTGCAAACATTTTCTTTCATTCCATGGATTGTCTTTTTACTCTCTTGATAGTATATTTTGATGCATAAAAGTTTTTAATTTTCATGATCTTGCAGCTACTTCCTGAAGAACCGAACTGTCTCTCTCAGACCTTATCTTTTGCCTCCATCCTGATTCTTTTTGGAGCTTGTTCTAACCCTGGCCCTGCTCAGTGTGACCTTGACACTACTTAATTAGGACCCCCTCACCTCCTTTCAGACCTGGTGCCCACAACTATATCCTGCCTCACTCTGCTTTGAAAAAGGAAAATGTTCCCCCTGGACTCTTAGAGTAGATGTTGGTGTCTGGGTTTCTCTTCCTAAAATCCTTTCCTTCTTAGGGCGATCAGTGAGCCCTGTTGAATGGCCTATGGAAGGGAAATGAATGTTCTAAATTTCCTCTGACCCTTTTCTTCAGATCCCCAAAGGTACTCCCCATCAGCACCCACTATGACCCCATCTCTGACTGTAATATCACCCTGAGGTGCTGGGCCCTGGGCTTCCACCCTGCAGAGATCACACTGATCTGGCAGCAGGATAGGAAGGACATGGAGCTTGCAGAGACCATTTTATCTTTTTGACAATGTTTTTTAAGCTCTGTGTACTATATATAAATCTAATTCAGTGTTTCAGACTGTCATAGATTATGCTTTTAAAACATTTTGTTTATCTCTTATGGATAGTCAACTAGTTTGCTTCCAATATATGTTACCATATATATCTCTGTAGTAGAATTCTAGACCGTGGACCTATGAGAGTGGGCCTCTGGAGTACTTATACACAATTACAAATTGGATTCTGGGTTTTTGTATATGGAAATTACCTGAGGAAAGACAAACTTTCCTTCAGCTTCCACAGTCTACACTCCCCAGCAATATACCAAGTTCATCTTTCTTTACATGCTCAGTTGATTTTAACCGACTTCCTCATCTTTGTCACAATCTAATCAGTATCCATTGTTTCCCTTTCTTGTAACCTGAGTTTCTCTTATTGCCAGTGATACTGCATAGCTTCAAATAAGTCTTCAAATAAGTCATTTTCCTCTTTCTTTGAACTGCCTATTCAAATGTTTTCCCCTATTTTTCTACTGGATTTCATGGTGTTCTTTTCTTTTGATTCGAAGGGTGTTATGGGCTAAATGTTTGTGTTCCCCCAAAATTCATATGTTGAAGCCCTAACCCCCAGTGTGGTGGTATTTGGAGGGGGTACCCTGGGGAGGTAATTAAGTTTAGATGAGGTCAGGAGTGTGGGGCCTCCGTGATGGGATTAGTGCTCTTTTAAGAAGAGTGAGATTGGAGCTCTCTTTCCCTACCTTGTGAGGACACTGAAAGAAGGCAGTCATCTGTACACCAGGAGGAGGGTCCTCACTGGAACTGTATCTGCTGTCACCTCCAAAACTGTGAGAGATAAATGTCTTGTATAAGCCACCCAGTCTGTGGTATTTGTTATAGCAGCCAGAGCTGAGTAAGACCTAAGGTTTTTGGTTTTTGTTTTTTCTTATAATGGAAAAGAATTATTTTAGAGTTTTACCTGGCACATTTGTGCCTTTAATACATTTTGAGATGATTTCTACAGATTGTGTGAAGTAATTTGTTGGTTCACTAAGGCTTGAGTGAATGCCTTCTCTCCCAAGCTGTACTTGAGTCCTCCCAATTGCCTGGGCCTGGAGCTTCTTATGAAGCCTCATCTCCAAGCAGTGGTCAATGGCAATTTCTTTCAGGAGAGAGCCTGCCTTCAGTCAGTCCTGACAGACAGCATGCTGGAAGTGTCACCCCTTCCCACTGCCTTTGCTTTCTGTTGATGACCCATTCTTCATGGAGAGTGGTGTTTCTCTTGTCCTTAACTAAACTATAACTTTTCTCTTTTTATGTTTTTCTTATTGCCATGTAACTTGGGGCAGAGAGTCTTTGCCCAAGCGTGAACGTATTGTGCCATCCTGACCAAAGCCTGTCATTTAGGGATCCTGTCCTGCTTTGTGGTGGGTCATTCTGAAATTACCTGTTTCGGCCCAGTGGAATTTCACCAAAACTGTGGGATTGAAACTGTCTCTTGAAGAGGAACTGTGGGGAAAATGAACAAACCAACATTCAGTCTCAGTTGGAGTATGCTTTTAGGCTTTCCCAGATTATGGAGTATAAAGCTAATTGTTGATTCATTCTTTCTTGGCTTTACAGTTGTAGAAAGAGATCTGGCCTAAAATCCCTATAACTGGGACGGGCTGAGTCCAGGCTCTGACATTGGCTAGCTGTGCGACTGGGCAATATTTTGTTTCACTCTCTAGCCTCATTTTCAATAGGTAATACATGCAAGTAGTAGGAAATTCAGAAAGTATGCAAATAGATAGGGGAATTAATTTTCCAGCTACCCATTTTATCTCCCAGAGGAGAATACTGTAAAAACATTATGGATATTTTTATAAATATATATAAACAAGTTGGTCTTGATTTAAATTTTTCTTCCATACAAATGGTAGAATACTATTATATGGGTCATATACTGCTTTTTATTTAGCAAAAAAGCTTAGTGCTCTTACCATTTTAGTATCTAACATCAGCTTCATTATTTTTCATCACTGCATAATATTCTATTATGTGGATATACCATAATTTATTTAGTCTGCTCCCTGTTGAGTATTTACATTCTTTCAAGTGTTCTGCCCATAAACAATATGTAAAGCTTAGGTATGGCTATACATCCAGCATGGATGAGTCTTCAAAACATACTATTCAGTGACTGGGTGCGGTGGCTCACGCCTGTAATCCCAACACTTTGGGAAGCTGAGGCTGGTGGATCACCTGAGGTCAGGAGTTCGAGACCCACCTGACCAACATGGAGAAACTCCGTCTCTACTAAAAATAAAAATTAGCCAGGTGTGGTGGCACATGCTCGTAATCCCAGCTACTCAGGAGGCTGAGGCAGGAGAATTGCTTGAACCTGGGAGGCAGAGGTTGCGGTGAGCCGTGATCACGCCGTTGCTTTCCAGCCTGGGCAACAAGAGTGAAACTCTGTCTCAAAAAAAAAGAAAAAACAAACCAAAAAAAAATACTCCACATATTGTATGATTCCATTTATGTACTGTTCAAAAACAATAAAATATTAATATACATACAGACATATAATTTACTGTTTAGGAATCTCTACTTAGGTGGGAAAACTTTGAAAATAAAACAAGAAAACATCACCTGAAAATTCAGGGTAGTAGCCAATTGGGAGGGTATGTGATTGCTGGAGTAGAGGCACCTGCGCTGCCAGCAGCATTTAATTTCTCAAATAAGATAGTAGGTACATTGCATGTATGCTTCATTTAGCTGTACTTTTTTGCATTTATGTTATTGTTCACGATGAAAACTTTAAAGTGAAGTGAAAAGAGTACTATGCTTAATATTTTTGCTCACATTTTATTTTACACCTGGGTCTGTATCCACATGATAAATTCCTAAAGGTTAAATTGCCAGATCAAATACTTTTGCAGTTACATTTTGATTGAAAATACCAGTTGCCTTTCACAGAAATTACATCAATTTACTCCCCATACAAAACAACACACAAAATATTGTCTGATTACGTTACCTTCACCAACACAATAAGGCATCATCAAATCTCTGGGTTTTGACCACCTGATAAATAACAGTTTCTATGTGTGTGTGTGTGTGTCTGTTATAGGGCCCTAATCATGATTTGTGTAAATGTGTACAGAAGTAACTCTTTCAAGTGGTCAGGCTCAAATGGGTGGGAAACACCTTTATAAAAAAATCAAGAAATTTGGTAGTCTTATTCCAGCTTAATGTAAAAAAAAAAAAAAAAATCAAGAACTACACAAATGTGATTTATGGGTATTGTATCCCAAACTGTCCCATCTCTACTTAACAAATGGATTGCCCCATCCTGATTTGTCTATTTTTTTATTTCCTAAAATAAACGAGGCTTAACTTCTCTGACCCAAATTGTCCTTGCTGTGCTTCAAGGGGACCCTAGGCGAGGATGTGGGTCAGGGATAGATGGACTGAAAATGTGTGCAGTGAGTGAGCAAATCATGTTTTAGGAAGATTAAAGTTCCTGAGACAGAGGACTTCTAGGCAGAGATGGCAGCGAGCTCCCCAGCTCAGGCTCTTAGCACCGCCGATTCTGGTAAAAGCAGCTGCACCCATCTCTTCCCTTCACTCTCACCTCCTATGTTCTTGGGCATCAAACGTAATTTTGCTTCTTAGCTCAAGGGCAGTGCAGCCTAAGGAAAACTTGTAAGAATTCCTCAGTCTTGAAGTCCTTTGCCTGAGACCCAAGGAGAAGTCAAGGCCTAGGGAGAAGAAGGGGAACATTCTCTTTGGAATGCTGGGTATTTCTAAGCAGGAGTAGGGGGCCCTGCGCTGAAGGGTAGGTTTGCCTTGAACTGCTCTGCCTGCGCCCTGCCCCAAACTCTGCACTCTCCAGGTCCTAATCCAAACAAGTAAACAGGAGGCTGAGTTTGCAGTGGCGAGTGAAACAGCATGATAGTTACAAAATTGTCAGGACTTGTATGTGGTGGGATGCTATTGTTTTTATTTTCTTTCATTCACTGTTTTCTGCAGTTATCACTTTTGCCCAAATATATTTAAAGAATTGTATCTCTACTTTCAATTTAAAACTAGTATTTTTCTAACACATTAAAATAAGGAACCAATTATGTATTAATATAAACAAAAAACTAAATTAAAAACTAACTTGGGCCATGTGTGTCTATAATCCTGGCACTTTGGGGGGCTGAGGCAAAAGAATCACTTGAGGTCAGGAGTTTAGGACCAATCTGGGCAACATATTGAGGCTCTATCTCTACAAAAATTAAAAAAAAAAAATCAGCTGGGCCTGTTGGGTGCATAGTCCCGGCTACTTGGGAGGCTGAGGCAGGAGGATCGCTTGAGCCCAGGAGTTCCAGGTTACAGTGAGCTATGATCTTGCCACTGCACTCCAGCCTGGGCAACAGAGTGAAATCCTGTCTTTAAAAATAAGAAAAACTAATCTGTCATTCTGCCAAATAAAGATGCCTCTGGGAAATCCAACTGTGAGCGATGTCTCAGCTATCTTCTACACATTAGTTCTCAAGTGAACCCCCTTCCCTCAGGACATGTAGCAATGTCTGGATATATTTTGGGGTTGTCACAATCAGGAAGGTGGTGTTGTTACAGGCATCTAGTGGGTAGAAGCTAGGAATGTTGCTAAACATCCTACAATTTACAGGACAACCTCCACAATAAAGAGTTATCTGGCCTGAAACATCAAGTACTCACTATAATGCTGAGGTTGAGAATCCCTGCTCTACCCAGATCCTCGGAGCCTGATGCTCCAGGCAGGTTTCCTTCCCTGTAATACCCACAACACCTGCATAAATTGCTGTGTTAGCTCCTGTCACACTGCAATATCATTGCATTTATTTTCTCCTCTTTACAACTGTGGGTTCCTGGAAAGCGGGGGCTGTGTCTGATAGCTATGTTTTGTAACTATGTGTTTTATGCCTTATATTTTTCTCAGCACTTGAACATTGCCTGGCACATAATATTTGCTCCATAAATGACTGCTAGAGGCATGAGTTTAGTTTTGAGATACCTAGGAAACAGCAGAAATTAATGATTAGTGAGATAAAGAGGTTATTAATAAAGCCCTCCCTTTATTACATCGGTCCTTTCTAAAACCCCAGTGTGGATGGTAACATGATTACATCCATTTTATACATAAGTTAATTAATGCTTAGATAATTTACATGACGTGTCCAAGATCTCATGACTGGACAGCGGACTAGTTGAGACTCTCACACAACTTATCTGACTTTAAAAGTTCAATTCTCCTATTACTATTGCAAAGATTGCCCCTTAAATATACTGCTACTAAATCAGACTATAGAGTGTGATCCAGCGTGCGAGTGGTATTGCAGACCTGTAATCCCAGCAGTTTGGGAGGCTGAGGAGGGCGGATCACTTGAGGTCAGGAGTTCGAGACTAGCCTGGCCAACATGATGGAAACCCATCTCTACTAAAAACACAAAAATTAGCCGGGCATTGTGGCGTGTACCTGTAGTCCCAGTTACCTGGAAGGCTGAGGTGGGAGAATCGCTTTCCGCCAACCCGGGACGGCTGGAGGTTGCAGTGTAGCCCAGAGCGGTCACTCACTGCTACGTCCAGTCCTGGGATCGACAGAGCGAGACCCTTTCTCAAAAAAAAAAAAAAGAAGAAAAAGAAAGACTATGACAGACGCCTCTGGCCTCCAGGTGGCCAACTGGACACAAAAGCTTTCCTCCTTGCCTCTTAAGATATTATTAAAACGTTATTAGGGGAACTGAAATCCAAATTGTAAAGAAGGATGAGTCCAGTGGTGAAAAATTTCCACAAATATTAGAAAAAAACCCTTACTGATCTGTGAAAGAAAGCAGAAGTCCCAGCGCATTGGAAGTCAAACTGTATCTTAGAAGGGGCTGAGGCCGAGGAAACGCGGTGGCTCACGCTTGTAATCCCAGCACTTTGGGAGGCCGACGGCGGGCGGATCACCGAAGTCAGGAGATCTGAGACCATCCTGGCTAGACACTAGTGACAACGCGCGTCTCTCATTAAAAATGACAAAAAATTAGCCAAATTAAGATTTTCTACTATGTTTTCAAGGACAGTACCGAGGCAGGACGTTTGCAGAGTGATATTTTTTAAAAATGCTGTAAGAAACTATAAAATCAGCGGGAGATATTCTGTTGACATGTGTTTTCCTACAAAGCAGAGTCACAAAACCACAAGCTATGCAGTACACAAATAAAGTGGAAGCTGTTGATACAGGTACAAATATAAAGGATTTTGCTTACACAAAAAGTATTCCAATATCTCAATATGCAACATTGCTGAACAAATATGGAGCTAAACAACTGGCTTCTAATTAATTATTCTAATAAATTTTACTCTGATAAATTACATACTTAAAATATTATATTTAAAAACAAACTGGAGGCCGGGCGCGGTGGCTCACGCCTGTAATCCCAGCACTTTGGGAGGCCGAGGTGGGCGGATCACAAGGTAAGGAGATCGAGACCATCCTGGCTAACACGGTGAAACCCCGTCTCTACTAAAAATACAAAAACAAAATTAGCCGGGCGTGGTGGCGGGCGCCTGTAGTCCCAGCTACTCTGGAGGCTGAGGCAGGAGAATGGTGTGAACCCGGGAGGCGGAGCTTGCAATGAGCCAAGATTGCGCCACTGCAATCCAGCCTGGGCGACAGAGCGAGACTCCGTCTCAAAAAAAAAAAAAAAAAAAAAAAACTGGAGAGCTGTAGAAGAAACCCTATTTATCATCATGTGAAGTTTAAGATTTGTTTGTAATTTTTTTTTAAATAAATGCAGGAGAGAAGTGCGTGATTGGAACAACCACCCCGAGTAAAACAGCATTTCTTCTCACCATACAACAAAACAAAAACCCCACTTGCTGCACTTCAGTTTAGAATTTATTGTGTTCGCTTTAAGCAGGAAATGCATCAAAACTCAAAATTTAGCAGACGTTTTAATGATTTAAGAACTATTATAGAAAATATTTTTTTCCAGGAATAAGTTGCTATATCTTTATTACTAAGTAACCTCAATTCCTATTGCTTTTAGAACTTCCCAGTTTGCTTCAGAGTTCAACAGCCCAGTGTGCAAAACTGACTCGTGAATTTTGTAGGTGAGGTGGATTCACCTGTCCAGCAGCAGTCTGCAGCACTGGCTGAAAAAACTGTTTCTGTGGTGCCTGATGAGAGACTTACACTTTTGACAATTGTGTACCTAGATACATCACCCTGTAGAGACTTCACTGCTTCCCAACCCACCCCTCACTCCCACCTAATCCCTGACCAGGAGTAAACCCCAAGATGAGCTTAGAGGCTCCTGTGGCTAAGGGCAGTGAAATCCACCAAAGTGTGTCAGGGCTGAGAGAATATCAGAATTCTGCAACTGTGCCCCGAATTCAGGATTCTCTATTCTCAGTGCATCGTGGCTCTTGTGGAGCAGGGGCTACATATTGTGGGTAATCTGTGGGGTTTCAGTTACCTATTGCAAGACGTTGTTTACTCTGCTCACTCCATGTCCTTTATATGATGCAGTAAGACTCTAGTGGGGGCTGCTGGTGTTGAGGGCGCCTCCTACCCAGCTGCTGCTGCTGCTACAGCTGAGCTCTGGAAGTTTGCTGTGGGCCATGGATTAGGTAATGTGTGTCTAGGTTCTATGTAGGAAGGCTGACCACTTCCACCTGGAGCCATAGCTCAGGAAGGAGGCAGATGAAGCAGATGAATAATCACCAGCGTGTCTGGAAAGAGTGGGATGGACTCAAGGGACAGTGTTGGTGATTTATTGGAGGTTTGCAGTATCACAATAGGAGGGTTTCTCAATAGGAGGAAAACACGATCCAATTGAAGAAAGGGCCAGAAGGAAGAAAAGAGGAAGATGGGCTCCAGTGCTAGAAAAGAGAGACCAAATACAGTCAAAAAAGCAGAGGAATGTATTTTCCCTCAAGTTTTTCTGCTGTCACTTTCACCGCAGATCTCAGCTTTGCTTTCCCAGAGTCCCTCCTTTGGCACTGCAGTGCAGCCTGCTAGCCGACTGAGGGCAGCTCCTGTTCTCTCTGCAGACTGCACATCCCTGTCCTCGCTCAGTGCTCCCCATCTGCTGTCGCTCCTTCCAAGTGCACGAATACTTAGAGCTTAATCCCTGCAAACCTAGTTTGCGTAGACAGTGCCCCAAGCCGGGAGACCGGCCTCTCCTTTCCCTCTGGACCTCTAACTGACCTGCAGCAGTGGGCTTGGTACTCAGCTCAGCGCCCTCCTGGTCTCTGGTTCAGCCTTCTCTCCCACCTAGGCCTGTGGAGCTACTCCATGTCAGGCTTCTGCTCTTGTCTAGGGTGCGAATCACAGAGTGCGGCCACTTCCCTAGCTCAGATCATCATTGCCTGTCCCTGGGATTGCTGCCAACATTTCCCAACACATTTCTTTGCCTTAGTCTTGCTCTCCTCCAAAGACTGCCTGCAACCAGAGAGATCTTTGTAAAGGAAAATGTCATCTGTCTCTCCCCTACTTCAAAACTTTCATGGTCCACATAATCATCTCGATTGACACAGAGAAGCATTTAACAGAATTCAACACGCTTTCTGCTAAAAACATTCAACAACCTAGGAATAGAAGGAAACTACCTCAACACAATCAAGGCCATATATGGGAAGCCCATCGCTAACATCACACTCAAGGTGAAAGAATAAGGAAGGCTTTTTTTTCTTCCATCAGAAACAAGACAAAGATACCTACTCACCACATGTGTTCAACTTAGTATTGGAAGTTCTAGCCAGAGAACTAGGCAAGGAAAACAAAGTAAAACATCCAAAATGGAAAGGAAGAAGTAAAATTATCTTTGTTAGCAGATAGCATGATCATATATGCAGAAAACCCTAAGGATTACACACACACACACACACACACTCAGAGAGAGACAGAGACAGAGTGAGAGCACTAATAAACCAATTCAGCAAAGTTGCAGGATATAAAATCAACATGTAGCAGTCAGTTGTATTTGTATACCATGCCTTGCAACATGGTGTTTCTTCTAGTCCTAAAGAGGCAAGTTGACCCAGTCCAGGTTAGAGCACCGACTTAGAAAGAGAAAGAAGGAAACAGCTGAAAAAATCTGAGAAGGCATATCAACTTGTGAGACAAATATAAATCATAATGTGTGTTAGATTGATGAAGTGTACTTTCTCATAGTAATACAGTATTTCTAAGTTCTGCTCAGATACTCTGTTACTGTGTAGGTTTCTAGAAAACACAGCCCCAAATCTGCATAGTCTTGAATACAAAAGAATCAAAAGCCATCAATATGTAGTATAAATCCTTAAAGCATTTTAATTGCTAAAAATACATGCCAAAGTCACAGTAAACAACATTGCTCTTCTAACTGTAGGATATAAATAATTTGCCTCTCTATAATAATTTTACTCACAAACTACTACCTGAGTAATCTCGTTAATGGCCCCTAATCTCATCCTAATTCCCAGAAACTGTGAGTGTTGCCTTATTTGGGAAAAAGGACTTTGTAAATGTGATTAAGAATTTTGAGGCCGGGCGCGGTGGCTCAAGCCTGTAATCCCAGCACTTTGGGAGGCCGAGACGGGCGGATCACGAGATCAGGAGATCGAGACCATCCTGGCTAACACGGTGAAACCCGTTTCAACTAAAAAATACAAAAAACTAGCCAGGTGAGGTGGCGGACTCCTGTAGTCCCAGCTACTCCGGAGGCTGAGGCAGGAGAATGGCGTAAACCCGGAGGCGGAGCTTGCAGTGAGCTGAGATCCGGCCACTGCACTCCAGCCTGGGCAACCCAGCGAGACTCCGTCTCAAAAAAAAAAAAAAGAATTTTGAGGCAGAGAGATTATCTTGGATTTGCTGGGTGGGCCCTATATAATCACAGTGGTCCTTATCAGAGGAGGCAGGAAGTGTCAGAGTCAGAGAAGAAGGGGATGTGATGATGCCAGGAGAGACTGAGTGATTCATTTTGAAGGTGGAGGAAGGGCTTATCAGCCAAGGAACATAAACAGTCTTAGAAGCTGGACAGGGTTAGGGAATGGGTTCTCCCCTACAGCCCACAGAAGGAACCAGCCCATCTGACATCTTGATTTTAGTCCACTGAAAGTAATTTTGAGTGCACTAAAGTCCACTCAAAATTATTTTAATTTGCTGATTTCAAGAGCGGTAAGCGAATAAATATGTTTTATATTAAGTCACCAAATTTGTGGTAATTTGTCATAACAGACAAAGGAAACTAATATACTACTTTGGTAGTCTGGAAGATGACCCTTCCAAGGATATCCATGTCAAATCCGTGGAACATGTAACTATTACTTTATATGACAAAAGAGTGAATATTACTTTGTATGGCAAAAGATATGATGAATTTAAGGATGTTGAGAGGATGAGCTAGCCTGGAGTATCTGGGTGAGCCCCAAATGCAATCACATGTATTTTTATAAAAGAAAAGGAGAGGGAATTTTTAAAAAGTTTTATTTTAGGTTTGAGGGTACACGTTGAAGGTTTGTTACATAGGTGAACCTGTGTCATGGGGGTTTGTTGTACAGATTATTTCATCACCCAGGTATTAAACCCAGTACCCATACAGAGTTTGAGGTTCACAGACACACAGAGGAGAAGGTGATGTGAAGATAGAGGCAGAGATTGGAGTGATGCAGCCACAAGCCAAGGAATGCCTGCAGCCACCAGAATCTGAAAGTCACAAGGAACTGATTCTCCCCTAGATCCTCTGGAAGGAGCACAGCCCTACTGAGACCTTGATTTGGGGCTCCTGGCCCCCAAGGTTGTGAGAAGATAGATTTTCTGTTGTTTAAACCATCAAATTTTTGGCAATTTGTTGCAGCAACCACAGGAAACTAATACAACTATCACAATCTAATGTTTAAAAAGCAATTATTTGGATGGTTGCAAGGCAAAATTATGTATCTCAAATTTAAAAGTTGATACCTGTTTGCAAGAATCTCATTAAATGCCAAAGAAGTACTTGATTCAAACAAGTTCTTTGAATGCAAAATCAATTATTTGCATCTAAAAGTATAAATTGCATTCTATCTGCATCACCATATGTTAATAAGACAATGCAAAGCTCAAAATGTAACACTGTATTATTTTAAGTATTTGTGAAACATTATACAAATTAAATAACTTTGTTTTTAAAAAACAGAAACATTGCTATGGTGCAGTATTCCAAAACTTCCACAGATCCTACTGACCCACTTATGTTGTTATTAGACATTATAAATTTGCTTTTTGATTCAAAAATTTCTCTGTAGTAAACAGATCTATTTGTTCCTGAAAACTAACTTTTAGAGTTTGTACAGGTGAGAACTTTCTCCTTCAGGAACCTGTAGTATGTGTTGACAAAATCACATTCTGTGATGCCTGGTCTGAAACTTCTGTTTCCTCCAGGGTGACAGATGGTCACATTGTTCTCTGCAGAGCTCCAATGCATACCCATCTCCAATCCCTCCAGGCCAAAAGCAATCCCTAAGTCTGGGTCTTTGTGGCTGATGTTTGTAAACTATGTTTAACCTGTAATGAGACCTCTGTTTCCGTTTAGGCTTTGACATGGTTCAAAGTGTATCACAATTGTGGATCAATGATTAAGTTAAACTTCTCATTAAGTGGCAGATTATATATGCTGTGCCTGGTGGTGAGGTTTCAGGTGCCTGCTGCTAAAGCTCTGCATCCCTTCCACTGCAGGCCCTTACTTGGGGGCAACAGTACTTGTCCTGTGAGGACCTGTGAGTGTCACCCCCAGTGCTGGTGGTGCTCAACGGTTGTTATGGAAACCAGGGATTAGGTAATGTTCTCTAGTTTCTCCATAGGAAAACTGACCACCTTCAACTGAGGAAACATTGTTCATTAAGGAAACGGATGGACCCCACCAAACTTTTCTTGAACGGCACTCAACATTGGTCCCTCAATGTTAGAGTACATGTTCAACAGAGTAAAATATGCCCCTGGGATTCTCTCAAAATTGCTCAAGGCTTTACTTTGGTATGTCATCATTTTACACATCATTGTTAGATGCGAGAAAAGTTTTAACAATTGTCATATTATATCCAGAGTATAAAGCTGAATCTAATATCTAGATTTCTATGTATCAACTGGCAGTGTTTGGGAACCGGCAATACTTAAGAACCTTATACAGTCAGAACTTTGAAGTGTTCTTTAAAATAGATTTCCCATCCTCTGAAGTACACAAAGATCTTTCCAAAGGCACCTAACCCGCAAGGATTCCTCTTGATAGAACCAGATGTGAAGTTGCTACAAAGAAATGATGGTGTATGAGAAACCATGACTTCCCAGGGTCTGCGTTTGCTGAAGTCACTGATCATGAAATCATTTTCTCTTTGGGTTTGGGTGATAGGAAGAATCCACTGTGACTCCATTGTGGATCCATGCTCACTCAAGATTCAGAAAATCAGCAGCACAATTTGGTCAACATGGTATCTTTCCCTTGCACTGCTGGTTGGAACTAGACCAGGCAACATGAACTTCCTTTTCTCTCTCTCTCTCTCCCTTTTTTTTTTTTTTTTAAGACAGTCTCGCTCTGTCGCCAGGCTGGAGTGCAGTGGTGCAATCTTGGGGTTATTGGCTCACTGCAACCTCCGCCTCCCAGGTTCAAGCGATTCTCCTGCCTCAGCCTTCTGAGTAGCCCAGATAATTTTGTATTTTTAGTAGAGATGGGGTTTCACCGTGCTGGCCAGCATGGTCTCAATCTCCTGACCTCGTGATCTGCCTTCCTCGCCCTCCCGAAGTGCTGGCCTTTTCTCTTTTGTAGTCTTCGCAGTGTCTTTTGATTTTGGGCTCCACAGAGTGGCATCTACAGGGCATAGTTGTCAGTGACTCAGGGAGACCATGAGGCGGTAGGCAAGTGAGGGGAACCCAGAAGTAGCCAGTACCTGTTCAATGCCAGAAAAACCTGGGCCAGGACATGCCCTTCAGTATTGAGGGACACGATAGCAGCTCCAGTGCGAACTGTGGAAACCAGTATAAAGCTGAATTATAAATCAGTATATGTGGTCCAGTACACACTGCTTCCAGGCTCTCTGTGGTCACAATCCCAATTAGAATTGGATTGTAATTAAATCCAAGTCTCTTTGAGCATTACATTGTCACAGTCTATCACTGTCTCTAGAGGAAATAAATAAATATTACACAATATACAAAAATTAACTCGAGATGGATTAAAGACTTAAATGTAAAACCCCAAACTATAAAAACACTAAAAGACAACATAGGCAATACCATTCAGGGCAAAGAATGAGAAGAGATTTCATGATGAAGACACCAAAAGCAATTACCACAAAAGCAAAAATTGACAAATGGGATCTAGTTAATCTAAAGAGCTGGTGTCTGGCCATCTTGGACTCTAGGCTGCAGTTTCTCTCCTACGTAAACGCAGTCATTTCTGAGTCTCCAAGAGTTTTTTGTAAGATTCATATGCACTTCTTGGATCTATGATCTTCTCTCCACCTTGTCTTATAGCTCCGCACTTACCTTTTCTTCTCATCTGCTGCTGTAGTCCTGCCTTGATTCTTCAGCCATTGTCCTCTTTTCACCCTGTGTATGCTTAAGCCAATTCTCCAAGAAGAATTTCCAGATGGCTCTTTATTGCTTGTTTGTTTGTTACTATTTTTTATTTGACTGCAGAGCTTTCAAGATTCTTAACTTTCTATTTTTAAAATTTTAGTGTAAAAATAATACATGCTTAGAGTTAGAAATGAAATCATCACAATATGTATAAATACATTTTAAAATATCTTCTATCTCTAAATCTATGCCCACTTTACTAAGGTAATTTATGTTATCAATCTACCCTCTATGTGCCTACTTTCTCCATTTTCATACAAACATAGGCACCTATATTGAATGTTGAGTGTTTTTACCTTGTAGCTTTTTTATTTTAGCAAAAGTCCTCAAATTTTACTTGTAGTTTAATCATTTTACAACAACTTGAAATATAATTTACATACCATAAAATTCACACATTCATTACATACAAGTCAGTGGTTTTTAGTATATTCACAGAGTTGTGCCAACATTACCATAATCAATCCCAGAACATTTTCATCACCCTACAAAAAACCCCGTACCCATTGGCAGTCACTCCTCATTTCCTCTCAACTCCCCCAGCCATAGGCAGCCACTAACCTGTGTTCCACATCTACAGATTTGCCTATTCTGGAAATTTCACGTAAGTGAAATTATACAGTATGTGGCCTTTTGTGTCTGGCTTCTTTCACTTACCACAACATTTTCAAGATTCATCTGGGTTGTAGCATGTGGCAAGACTTCACGTCTTTTTTATTACTGAATAATATTTCATTGTATGGATATATCACAATTTGCCTATTCATTTACTAGTTGATGGACATTTGGGTTCTTTCTGTTTTGTACTATTATTAATAATGCAGCTATAAGCGTTTGTGTATAGGTGTTTGTGTGGACAGATTTTTTTCTCTTGGGTATGCTGTATACCTAGGAGGGGACTGCTGGGTCATATGCTAACTTAGCATTTGACATTTTGAGGAACTGCTGGCCTGTTTTCTAAAGAAGCTACACCTCTTTATATTCCCACCAGCAGTGTGTGAAGGTTCCAGTTTCTCTGCATCCTCACCCGTGTTCACTATTATCTTTTTATGGTAGCCATTCTAGTGCGTGGTTACAACTAAGGAAAAAAAAAACAAATTTTAAAGAATTAACTTAGTTTTATTTGGAAATCTTACTGAGGACTATAGACTGAAGCCTACAACCCAACAGCAGCCCTTTAGAGAGGCTCTATCAGACTGTACCAGCTCAGTATTTCAGCCCACTGCTTATATTATAGGTGTTCTGTATTGCAACATCACATCACACTTGGTGAGAAGTTACATTGAAGCAGAATCACACCAAAGTTTGGAAGCAGGAATTCATCCAGTGTAGATAACAGAAGCATGATCACTATGCCCGTCAGACATTATGTTATGTGCAGGGAAAGGCAAGGGCATTCATCTTTTAAGGAATGTAGTGGCTTAGGCAAGAGGCGTTGGGAGCTGTGTGCTCTATCCTGTTTTGTCCTCAAAGCATCTTTCCAGAGAGGTGCACATCCTCACAGTCAGGGACTTTGTGAAATTATGCTGGCAAGTAAAAATCAGCTTCTGACATTTACTACTTTGTCTCACAGTGTGAAATACTATCTCATTGTAGGGTTGATTTGCATTTCCCTGATGGTTAATGATGTTGAACATGTTTCCATGTGCTTATTGGCCTTTTGTATGTCTTCATTGGAGAGCTGTAAATCAAAATCCTTTATTTCAAAATTTGATTATTTGACTTTTTATTATTGAGTTATAACCAGTTTTATATATTATAGACATAAGTTTCTCTTTTACCATATGTATGATTTGCAAAAATGTTCTCCCATTTTGTGGGGTTTTTTTTTTTCACTTTCTTGATGGCATCTGTAAACACACAAAAGTTTTTAAATGTGATGATATCCAGTTTATCTTTTTCTTCTTTTTTTGCTTATGCTTTTGGTGTCACATTTAAGATTAGGTGTCTTTACTTAATCCAAAGCCATGAAGATTTATGCCTATGTTTTATTTTCTTTCTTTCTTTCCTTCTTTCCTTCTTCCTTTCTTTTTTCTTTCTCTCTTTCTCTTTCTCTTTTTCTTTCTTTCTCCCTCCCTCTCTCTCTCTCTCTCTCTCTTTCTTTCTTTCCTTCCTACCAGCACATCAAACATGTGCTCACCACATCTCATCGAAGCAAAGTGTAAAACATTCTCAGGGACCTATAAAGCTAAAATGTCACCTTCTATGTTCAAGATATATGTTGAATTCTATGTCCAATTCTCTTCTCATTATTGGACTTAATTCTGTAAAACTTGAGGCTTGAACTTTTCATGAACTGATTGGTGTATCCTCTGCTTAATTGATTTTCTTCCCATTTGACTTGGAGGATGGTGCTGGCCAGAGGCCCTTTCTTGCAGAGGCCTTTAAAGATATTTATTGGGAAGAGTGTACTACATGGGGCATTTGACTAAAAAAAACACTGTTATTAACACTGACAATAAGCAAACACATATTTCTTTAGCTGCCTTGCAATTGGTACATTCTCCTGTTTCCATTGAGGAAGTATCTGCTCTACCCTTGCTTCAGAGATTAAACATTTTGAAACTCTCAGTTTTAACATTATTAAGTCATATTATTATTGAAATAATTCTTTTCCCAAAGAACCAGGACTACACTAAAACTCCAGAAGATGCCCCTAACCAAGACTAATATTCTGACATCAAAGGAAATCTGTGGATAAGATATTGGGAACTTCTGAAAAATGTTAGTAGGGCTATGACTGGAGAATTTTCACAATCTTAACAAATCTTGCTCATTCAACAAGCCCTTGGAGAGCCTTCATGGGAACCTGTGAAAAAGAAACTCCTCAATGTGGCTGCATAGAGGTAACAAGCAACAACTATACACACAATAGTGGCTGCATTTGCAAGGGCACTGGTCAGTATCTATAAGTATCATTAAGCACCACATAGTTATTTCGTTCAAAAGAATATTTATCACAACCATATGAAAATAATGTTCTCATCCACAATAAAGAAATGAAGTTTAGGCTGGGTGTGGTGGCTCACACATGGTAAGGTAAGGCTGGGTTGAGGGCAGATCACCTTTTAGGTCAGGAGTTCAAGACAAGCCTGGCCAACATGATGAAACTGGTTCTCACTAAAATAAGGGGAATTAGCCAGGTATGGGTGAGGAGTGACTCAGAATTCCAGCTACTCAGAAGGCCGAGGCTTAGAGAGAATCTCACTGGAACCCTGAGGCTGAGGTTGGTATGAGTCGAGATTGCACCATCAGACCCAGGCTACAGGTAAAAAGAGCAAACTCAGAAAGAAACAAGATGAGAGGACAGAAAGAAAGAAAAATAAAGAAAAGAGAGAGAGAGAGGAGAAAAGAGAAAGAGAAAAGAGGAGAGAGTGAGAGAGAGAGGAGCAGCGAGAAATGGTGAAAGAAAGAAGCGTAAGAAAGAAAGAAAAGAAAAGAAGAAAGAAAGAAAAGAAAGAAAGAAAGAAAGAGAGAAAGAAAGAAAGAAAGAGAAGATGGAAGTAAAAGGAAGGAAGGAAGGAAGGAAGGAAGGAAGGAAGGAAGGAAGTCTATAAGGTATAGGTAACTTGCTCAAGAAAATTAGGTTCAGAAAGGTTAAGTAACTCGCCCATGGTAACACAATTATGAAGATCTGAGGCCAGAATTGAGTTCCAGGCAGTTTTAATTTAAGATTCATTGCTCAGCCACTTTATAGTGTCATGCCGACTGGGTTTAAACTCATGTCTCTCTTCTGCTCAAACAGGCCCTTCTATGGTCATGATCATGAAATACATGGCTAATAAAGTATTAGGGGCAGGAAGAGGGGCGAGAAGAATGCAGTATTTGAGACTATGGTCACTGACCATATTTAAAATCACAATTTCATGACTATTAAGATTCCTCTTAAACTTTTCTCCCTCATGTTTCACGGTATCCAGGTGAAAGAAGATCTGGCTCTCTACATCCCAGGACGTGTAGAACTGTCCATGGTTCTGAAAGACAAACTAGCAGGTTCCACCACCTTCACAAATGGCATTCTTACTGTGGAAAACTGCACTGGTGAAAACTCTACATATGACTTTGTACATGCATCACTTACAAGGATTCAGCAATCTTTGGAAAGATGACACAGAAAGACCCACAGAATATTCCCTTTATATGCCCTATACTAAAATATGCAAAACAAAATCAAATTAGACGACACTATGAGTTAGAAGTTTATCTTGAAATTTTAGATCAGAATGTAAAGAAAAGAAATCCAGCATTATTCTATGGACAAGAGAGAATGGATATAGATTTTAACTAACTATATATTCCCTCAAAACACATATGCTATCCTTTTTAACCTCACCTTAATTTAACCACACATTTACTTTCATTTTTGTTTTTTGTTTGTTTTGTATTTATATTTTCTTTTATCTTGTATCTTCCAACCAAGATTTCCCCTTTTGCCTGAAGCATATTCTTTAGAACTCCCTTCAGTAAAGGCGTGTTTGTGCCAAATTGTCTTTGGAAAAAATCCATTGAGACTTGATTTTTATATTATTATATTTTCATTTCTAAATGTTGTATATTTGTCTTTTCAAATTTTCCTGAACATTATTTGTAGTTTCTGATTAACTGAAAGTCTTTTAAATCCTGTTTTTTAATCTCAGTAAGCAGAGCTATTTTATATCTTATTCTTATTATTCTGCTGTATGGTGTTTCTGCTTGGTCTTTCATGGTGACTTGTACCTTGTGAAGAGTTTTGTTGTTGTTTTCGTAGTAAGTGCTCATTTTGCTTGTGGAATAATTTTAGGGAATTTTGGAAGTGTGGATGATGGCATCTTCCTCCAGAGAGGGTTTGTGTTTGTTTCGCGTATTATTCGCATTTGTTTTCTGACAGGTTCCTTGGAGCCTGGCCCACTATAAACTGAATTCACAACCTGATGATTGTCAGACAATCCAGGTAGTGAGAACTTGGGCTGCAAGTACATGTATGTGCAGGGCCACTGTGTTTACTCCCAGTTCCACTCAGCACCAAGGCGGCTGTCCCTGCAGTCCTTTGAGCATGGGGCATTTCCCTTACACTGAGGAAATGACCTCAGGGGTCCCAGCAAAATGGAGGAGCTCATCCTAGGAGATTTCCCACTTTGAGTGCTATTTGAGCTTTGCCTCCTATTCCAAATGCCTTATGAGGCCATGGAAACTAAAGCTTAACTTGTCTACATTGAGCAAATGAGCTCAGGACAAAAGTAAATTCAGAGCTCCCTGATATTTATTAGACAGTTTTCACTGACGTGAAAGCCTCTCAGTGCTTTTATGATGTATTTTATCTTTTGATAACCCATTTTTTGTTAGCATGAGAGTAGGTGTGGATACCTAATACGCCACATTAGTGGTTCACACCTTATTCTTAAAGCTCCTTATCACAAACCTTCCCATCTTGTTCCTTTGAAATCATTGAATATCTGAGCAAACTATTAGCCACTACCCATGCATTGATAAGGATCTAACAATAAGACATTTCTTTAGGCAAAATGAACTTCCAGATGGTCTGATTGAAAATCTTCCTGCTGGAAGTACTTTCCTTTCCACTCTTCTTTATGACAATTCCTGAAAAGGGCTGTAATGCTGCAAAGTACACTTTTGGGTATTCAAAGCATATTCAAATTTCTTCTTCTATAGTCAACAGTCCTTAGGGAACTCCTCAGGACTTCAAGGATGAGACAAGGGAGAATGGATTTACCAGTGGTAATAAGAATACTAGGAATATAGTACACATTATGAGGCAATTTAGCTGGCCTTGCTAAGGACCATCTCAAGTCTGATACTGTATGTATATACAGTATATTTATCCACTGCCTCCTGATGACTGAGTGCTGGTGACCGACCATAAGAGAATAAATAAAATCCAGGTCATGATGGACATCTCAAGTCACTTGGTTACTTGCTGTATCATGATCATGGCATTCAGAATCTACCAGGGCCCAATAGCAAGCCAAGAACTGTTATTTAGTGGAAGAATAAAGAATAAAGCTTTTCTGCAAAGCTTTGAAGTAGTAGTGAACTTGAGTAGTGAGCTTCTATGCCTGTTTCTCACTCACACACACACACACACACACACACACACATCCAAGGAAGCATTTAGGCCAAATGGCAGATATGTTTGATGCCTGCCTGGATCAGAATGACATTTCCATTTCTTATGGAACATTTTGCACTTGTACTAACTTACCAGATTTTGGTTCAGAGAAATCCCCTCACAAGATAAGAAATCACAATTTTTCTTTGTTGAAATTATTTATCTTCATTAACGTTTAATAACACCGGTGCGGTTATTTTTCAAAGAGCTTGTACTCCAATCTTGGAGGAATTCCTTAAGTTGAAAAGCCCAGGGCCTGAATAATAAGGAAGTCTCATTTCCAACAGCTTCCAATCAGCTTAGGATTGAATGAAGACACATGTGATTGCATGGTTTTAAGAGAGGGTAGGGGACATGGGCAGTGCTTGTTTCACACTTAACTGAACTACTTCCTTGGTCTCCATTCAAATTTAACTGCAGCGTTGGTGACTTGATTTACAGAGTCAGAAATTTCTCAGGTATGGAATGTGCTGTCTTAAATAGTAACGAGGCCAATCTATATAGACTGTCCTTCTTTATCATTGGGGGTCATATAAAGTCAGTGATTCCTTTAGAAATTTGGGGTTACAAACACAAGGCCTCAATTCACTTCAATTTGAAAAACCCAAACAAGGAATATCTGGTGCCTGGATCCTTATTTGTCTCACAAAACTGAATTGTGAGCTGTGACATTTTCTCCCAAAAGTCTCTTTTGGGACAGAACTTCTGGTAATGGCAACATGAAGAGATAGATCAGCAAGTGTTCCTCTAAATAGCAATATGAAAACTGGACAAAATACTAAAAATAATTATTTGAAGTCACTGGAAAACAAGAAAAGGCAAGCAGAAATGTAATAGCGCTTTGATCTTGAGAGACTACTCTATTGGGTAAAAGCTGTAAATTGGTGGCCTTTCCTCCTTACCTATGAGTTCACTCCAACCTCATAGCAGGTAACTGCAGCCCTAATGGCTCAAGAGGGCAGTTTATAGAGTTAAAAGTCAAAATAAGCTAAAAATGTAAAAGACAATTTTGAAAGAGATCTGCTGAAGAATTCAGATTCAAAATCTGAATACAAACTATGCTCACATCCATGTGTTCTCATCATTCAGCTCCCACTTATAAGTGAGAACAAGTGGTATTTGGTTTTCTCTTCCTGCATTAATTTGCTAAGGATAATGGCCTCCAACTCCATCCATGTTCCTGCAAAGGACATGATCTCATTCTTTTTTATGGCCACATAGTATTCCATGATGTATATGCACTACATTTTCTTAAAAGTGAGCAGGAGTAGCTATTCTTATATAAAACAAAAACAGGCTTTAAAGCAACAACAGTAAAAAAAAAAAAAAAAGACAAAGGACATTATATAATGATAGAATGATCATTTCAACAATAAGATATCACAATCGTAAATTTATATGCACTTAATAGTGGAGCTCCCAACTTTATAAAACAATTACTACCAGACTTAAGAAATGAGATAGACAGCAAGACAATAATAGCAGGGGACATCAATACTCCACTGACAGCTCTAGACAGATCATCAAGACACAAAGTCGACAAAGAAACAACGATCTTAAACCGTATCCTATAACAAATGGACTTAACAGATATTTACAGAACATTTCTTCCCAACAACTGTAGAATATGCATTCTTCTCAACAGCACATGGAACATTCTCCAAGATAGACCATATAATAGGCCTCAATACAAGTCTCAATAAATTTAAGAAAATTGAAATCCTATCAAGTATCTTCACAGACCAGAGTGGAATAAAACTGGAAATCAACTCCAAAAGGAAACTTTAAAAACTATATGAGTACATGGAAATTAAATAATCTATTCTTGGATGATTTTTCAGTTATCAATGTAATCAAAACCTCTGGGGTATAGCCAAAGCAGTGAAAATAGGAAAGTTCATAGCATTAAGTGCTGACATCAAAAAGTCTGAAAGAGGCTGGGTGCAGTGGCTCACGCCTGTAATCCCAGCACTTTGGGAGGCTGAGGCTGGTGGACCACTTAAGGTCAGGAGTTTGAGACCAGCCTGACCAACATGGTGAAACCCCATCTCTACTAAAAATACAAAAATTAGCCGGGCTTGGTGGCACACACCTTTAATCCCAGCTACTCAGGAGGCTGAGGCAGGAGAATCGCTTGAACCTGGGAGGTGGAGGTTGCAGTGAGCCGAGATCGCACCACTGCACTCCAGCCTGGGCGACAGAGCAAGACTCCATCTTTAAAAAAAAAAAAAAAGTCTGAAAGAGCACAAACTGAAAACCTAATGTCACACCTCAAGGAACTGGAGAAATATGAACAAATAAAACCCAAAGCCAGCATAAAAAAAGAAATAACAGGCTGGGTGCAGTGGTTCACGCCTGTAATCCCAGCACTTTGGGAGGCCGAGGCGGGCACATCACAAAGTCAGGAGATCGAGACCATCCTGGCTAACACGGTGAAACCCCGTCTCCACTAAAAAATACAAAAAATTACCTGGGCGTGGTGGCGGGCGCCTGTAGTCCCAGCTACTCAGGAGGCTGAGGCAGGAGAATCGCTTGAACCTGGGAGGTGGAGGTTGCAGTGAGCGGAGATCGCACCACTGCACTCCAGCCTGGGCGACAGAGCGAGACTCCGTCTCAAAAAAAAAAAAAAAAAAAAGAAATAGCAAAGATCAGAGCAGAACAAAATGAAACTGAAACAAAATTAATATAAGAGATAAATGAAACAAAAAACTGGGTGTTTGTAAAGGTAAACAAAATTGATAGACCATTGGTGAGGTTAACCAAGAAAAGCAGAGAAGATCCAAATAAGCTCAATTAGAAAATAAACTGGAGATATTACAACTAATACCACGAAACACAAAAGATAATTTAAGGCCACTATAAACACCTTTACACACACCAGCTAGAAAATCTAGAGAAAATGGATAAATTCCTGGAAACATACAACCCTCCTAGACTAAATCAGGAAGAAACAGAAATCTTGAACAGACCAATAAATAACAAACAGTGAGACTGAAACAGTAATAAAAAAATTGTCAACAACAACAAAAAAAAGAGTCCAGGACCAGATGGGTTCACAGACAAATTCTATTAGACATTCAAAAAATTGGTACCAATCCTACTGAAACTATTCCAAAAGATAGAAAAAAAAGAGAATCCTCCATAAATCATTCAATGAAGCCAGTATCACCCTAATGCCAAAAGTAGGAAATGACATAACAAAAAAAGAAAAATACAGACCAATATCCCCAATGAGCATAGATGCAAAAATCTTCAACAAAATACTAGCTAACCAAATCCAGTAGCCTATCAAAAAAATAATACATCATGATGAAGTAGGTTTCATCCCAGGGATGCAGGGGTGGTTTAACATATGCAAGTCAATAAATGTGATACACCACATAAACAGAATTAAAAACAAATATCATATGATTATCTCAACAGATGCAGAAAAAGCATTTGATAAAATCCAGCATTGCTTTATGATAAAAAATCTTCAACAAAATAGGCATAGAAGGGACTTATCTCAAAGTCATGAAAGTCATATATGACAAACTCACAGCCAACATCATAGTGAATGGGGAAAAGTTGAAAGCATTCCTCCGAGGACTGAAACAAGACAAGGATGTCCATGTGCACCACTTCTATTCAACATAGTACTGAAAGTCCTAGCCAGAACATCAGGCAAGAGAAAGAAATAATGGGCATCCAAATTAGAAAAGAGGAAGTCAAAATGTCCCTGTTCACTGAGGATATGATCGTATAACTAGAAAATACTAAGACTCATCCAAAAGGCCCCTAGAACTGATAAACAAATTTGGTAAAGTCTCAGGTTACAAAATCAATATACACAAATCAGGAGCATTGCTATACACCAACGACGACCAAGTGAGAATCAAATCAAGACCTCAATCCCTTTTACAACAGCTGCAAAAACAAAAAGCAACAACAAAAAAACCTCCGAAAAAACAACATCCCCCAAAACCTAGGAATATACTTAACCAAGGAGGTGAAAGATACCTACAAGGAAAACTAAAATCATAGATGACACAAACACATGGAAACACATCCCATGCTCATAGATGAATAGAATCAATATTGTGAAAATGACCATACTGCCCAAAGCAATCTATACATTCAGTGCAATTTTCATCAAAATACCATTGTCATTCTTCACAGAACTGGAACAAACAACCCCAAAATTCATATGGAACCAAAAAAGAGTCCACATATCCAAAGCAATACTAAGCAAAAGTAACAAATCTGGAAGTGTCACATTAACGGACTTCAAGTTATACTACAAGACTATCGTTACCAAAGCAGCATCGTACTGGTATAAAATAGGCACTTCAGCTGGGCACGGTGGCTCACGCCTGTAATCCCAGCACTTTGGGAGGTAGAGGCGGACAAATCACTTGAGGTCAAGAGTTCAAGACTAGCCTGGCCAACATGATGAAACACCATCTCTACTAAAAATACAGAAAATTAGCCAGGCATGGTGATGGACGCCTGTAATCCCAGCTATTCGGGAGGCTGAGGCAGGAGAATCACTTGAACCTGGGAGGCAGAGGTTGCAGTGAGTCGAGATGGTGCCATTGCACTCCAGTCTGGGCAACGAGAGCAAAACTCCATCTCAAAATAAAACAAAATAGGCACTTAGACCAATGGAATGGAATAGACAATCCAGAAATAAAGCCAGATGCTAACAGCTAACTGATCTTTGACAAAGCATACAAAAAAAACAAATTGGGAAAAGCACATCCTATTTAATAGATGGTGCTGGGAAAACTGGCAAGCCACATATAGAATGAAACTGTATCTCCATCTCTCACTTTGTATAAATGTCAACTCAAAATGGATCAAAGACTTAAACCTAAGACCTAAAACCATAAAAATCCTAGAAGATAACATTTAAAAGCCCTTCTGGACATTTGCTTAGGCAAAGAATTCATGACTAAGAACCCAAAAACAAACACAACAAAAATAAAAATAAATAAATGAGACCTGGTTGAATGATAAAGCTTCTGCACAGCAAAAGAAATAATTAGCAGAGTAAACAGACAACCCACACAGTAGGGGAAAATATTCACAGTCCATACATCCAACGAAGGACTAATATCCAGAATCCACAAGGAATGCAAAGAAATCAGCGAGAAAAAAAAACAAATAATCCCATCAAAAAGTGGGCAAAAGACATGAATTGACATTTCTCAAAAGAAGATATACAAACAGCCAACAAACATGAAGTGCATCACAGAGGTCTGTTACTGTTCTGACCCCAAAGCTCAGCACCCCGTGCGGCACGTGGCAAGACCTCAGCAAATACATCAGTTGGCTGGATGAAGGAGGACAGGTGTGAGCTGACAAGGAAAATCTTGTGATTTTTGTTGGCGGATGAATGTAAAAGTGTTGAGGTACCTCCCTTGTAAGGAGATAGAAAGGTAGAGAGCAGACAGATGCATGCATGGATGAATGCATGTATGGATGGAAGGTTGGATGGACGGACGGATGGATGGATGGATGGATGGATGGATGTTCATTTTCTGTGTGTGTTTCTATCGCTGTTCTGCCTTTCTGTTTTGTCTCTGGCTCTGTCTGTGTCTGCCATTGTCCCTTCACAATCATGCCTTCATTATTTCAGTAACATCTTTTACCTGGTCTTACAGGATCTTGCCTGTGTTGTATTAGTAGTCACAGGACAGAAAAAGGAAAGAAGTCTGTGGAAAACAAAATAAGGGAAACAGATGCTTCGGACATGGGGCAGTGGGAGGATGTGTGGACCTGAGGCCCCCAGGGAGACAGGGGCTGCACCTCACTGCAGAGTCAATCCTGCTGAACACAGAGGGGAAAAGCGCTCAGACAGCCGTGCCCGTGCTGATCAGAAGGGAGGGCTGCGCCTCCAGATCCTTCTCCTTGTGTTCTTCAGGGCCCAGCCCTGGGAGTTCCAGGGTCCCACTTTCAGAGTTAGGACCTCAAGGCCCTATCAGAGTCCAGCCCCAGGAAGCCTGCAGTCATAGCACTGAGCTAGTCCGAGTTACTGCCATGAAAAGGGATTTGATAATTCCTAGAGGAGCCTTTCAGCCTCTTTCCACGGCTGTTTCTGCCCTTTCAAAGGCACAGCCAGAGACATCAGAAATGAAATTGTGTATAATTATATGGACTTTTCGACAATCATTGAAATTTCTGTAAGCCCCAGTTACATTTTGGCAACCCCATCAAAGCCAGGTGTGTCCAGGGCAGTCAACTCAGGCCCTGGACTCTCATTCAGATTGGATTCTATGAGAACCGTATTCGCGGTGAGAATTCTAGAGCCAGATCTTGCTTCTCCACAATTGCCTCACGTTGCAAGACAAGCAAATCTAGCCTGAGTCTGCGGATTCCAGAGCTGCTTAGGAGGAACCTCCATTCCAGCGTGGATGACCGCAGGCTCCGACCCCCCTGCCCCACTCAGCCCTCACCCAGTGCCCGAGAGCGCTCAGAATCCGAGAGCAGCACGGCGGCGCCCCCGTGTGGCCACAGGGCCAAGGACAGAGGACCCCGCTCCCCTTTCTCACCAGCCGGGACCTCCAAGGCTCTCCCTCTGCTCCCAGCACCTGGACAGGGCTCTGCACACAAGGGACCTCCGGGTCTCAAGTCAGGCTCTGAGTCCATTCAGCTTCCCAAAATCCATGTTG
This sequence comes from Papio anubis, assembly GCF_008728515.1. Taxonomy (NCBI): domain Eukaryota; kingdom Metazoa; phylum Chordata; class Mammalia; order Primates; family Cercopithecidae; genus Papio; species Papio anubis. The sequence goes on from NC_044981.1 coordinate 30,003,995, forward strand.
ACAATGACATTTCCTCTCACCACTGAGTGAATGGACTTTTGCCTCAGGGAAGAGAGAGGCCTCCAGGGCAAAACAGTGGGATCAGATTTGGGGATGACCCACCCCAAACCCTTGCTACCACAGGACCCAGTCTCTCAGCCACCAGGTGGGGCCTTGGCCTCCCGTCCCCTCCTTTGTTCCTGCTGCTGTTCCTACAGGTGGAGGCTGCTCATCCCAGGGATCAGCCTGTGAGCCTCCAACCCTGGGGTCCGGGGACAGCAGCTCCTGGTGCCTCCGTCCAGGAAGAAGCGAGCCTCCAGAGAGCAGAAGGGAGAAAAAATGGATCACAGGAGAAGAGGGCAGGGGGGAAGGAAGAGAGTGAAAGGAGCCAGGGAGGGGAGAAAAATGGAAAACATCCTATTAGGAGTGTGTGTGTGCGTGTGTGTGCGTGTGTGTGTGTGTGTGCGTGTGTGTGTGTGTAGACCAGGAGAGCTTCTAGGGTTCTGAGGAAAAGAGAGCTGCTATACAGATGCTAAGGGCCCAGCCCTGGGAGTTTCAGGGTCCCACTTTCTTCGCTAGGATCTTAAGGCCCTATCAGAGTCCACCCCCAGGAAGCCTGCAGTCATAGCATTGGGCTAGCTGGACGGCTGCCTCTTCTTTGCCTTTGACAGCAGGAGCTGCCAGGCCAGGCCCAGGGGCCCTGGGGTCAGGGGCAGAGAGCAGGTCCCTCTACTGGCAGCCAAGGAGATGTTGTTCTTGGAGGGTGCGTCAAAGACTTACTTAGCTGGGAGTCTGAATGTGGTCATGGGTGCGTCAAAGACTTACTTAGCTGGGAGTCTGAAGGTGGTCATGGGTTACAAAGAGCTCAGTGGTGAGCCTGGCCCAAGCTTCTGACCCCTTTCTTTGGATCTCAAGGGCTCATCATTCCCTATTCCCAATGAATCTCAAGAATTTGCCTATTTACCTTCTGCCCCAGATCCTCCCCACTTTGATACCTTGGGACCCAGGCATCCTCTTTCCTTCCCCTCCAGCTACCCAAGCACCTCCAGGCCCTACTCTCTGCCAACCTGAACTCCAGGACCCTGCAGCCCCACCCCCAAATTGCTAGATAATATAGTGATTGTATTTTTAGTGTTTTGAATAGTCTCTATACTGTTTTCTATAGTTGCTGTACTAATTTACACACTGTGTGTAAGAGTGCCCTTTTCTCCAGATCCTCACAAGCATCTGTTTTTGCTTTTGTTTTTGTTTCTGTTTTGTCTTTTTAGTTGTACCCATTCTATCTGGGGTAAGATTATATTTCATTGTGGTTTTGATTTGCATTTCCCTGAAGATCAGTGATGTTGAGCATTTTTCAAGTACCTGTTGGCCATTTGTATGTCTTCTTTTGAGAAATGTCTATTCATGTCCTTTGTCTACTTCTCAATAGAATTTTTTGGGTTTTTTTTTTAACTCTTGAGTTGAGTTCCTTATATATTCTGGATATCAGTCCCTTGTCAGATAAATTGTTTGAAAATGTTTTCTCCCATTCAAGATGTTGTCTCTCTACTCTTTTGATGGTTTTCTTTGCTGTGCAGAAGCATTTTGGTTTATTATAGTCCCATTTGTCTGTTTTGTTTGGGTTGTCTGTGCTTTTGAAGTCTTAGCCAAAAAATCTTTGCCCAGACCAATGTCCTAGAATGTTTCTCATAAGTTTTCTTCCAGTTGTTTTATAGTTTTGGATCTTACATCTAAGTGTTTAATCCATCTTGAGTTGATATTTATATAGGGTGAGAGACAGGGATCTCATTTCATTCTTCTGCGTATGGATACCCAATTTCCCCAGCACCATTTATTGAAGAGAGTGTCCTTTCCCCAAATGTATGTTCTTGGCACCTTTGTCAAGAATCAGTTGGCTGTAAATATGTGGATTTATTTCCAGATTCTCTATTACGTTGCATTGATTGACATGTGTTTGTAGAGACGAAGTCTCAGTATGTTTCCCAGACTGGTCTAAAACTTCTGGGCTCAAGTGGTTCACTTTCCTCAGCCTCCCAAAGTGCTGGGATTACAGGAGTGAGCCACAGTACCTGGCCTCTATGCTGTGTTTTGATTCATCATTATCTCCTAAGCCCTTTCTCCACATTGATATTCTAGTAAACATCCCATGATTAAATTATATCTCTACACTTTGAGATAAACAAAAAATTATTTAAGCAGTAAAGAAAAATATGAAAAAATAAAACTACTACCAATGTTATTAGGAGGATAACCTTAAAACATTTCAGGCCGGGCGCGGTGGCTCAAGCCTGTAATCCCAGCACTTTGGGAGGCCGAGACGGGTGGATCACGAGGTCAGGAGATCGAGACCATCCTGGCTAACACGGTGAAACCCCGTCTCTACTAAAAAATACAAAAAACTAGCCGGGCGAGGTGGCGGGCGCCTGTAGTCCCGGCTACTCGGGAGGCTGAGGCAGGAGAATGGCGGGAACCCGGGAGGCGGAGCTTGCAGTGAGCTGAGATCCGGCCACAGCACTCCAGCCTGGGCGACAGAGCAAGACTCCGTCTCAAAAAAAAAAAAAAAAAAAAAAAATTTCAGTAAGAAAATTTTTCTTTCATTTTTTTTTAGCTACACCTGCTGGAATGGAAAATGTTTCTTAAATGAGACAAATATATGAAATTGAAAATGCTTAAACTTCAAAGGACTTACATTACATATATAGTCATTCTTTCTTAATGATGAGATAGGTTCTGAGAAATGTGTCCTTAGGTGATTTGATCTTACGTGAGCATCATAGAGTGTCCTTACACAAAGCTAGATGGTATAGCCTACTGCACACCTAGGCTACATGATAAAGCCTATTGCTCCTAGGATACAAACTTGGATAGCATGTTACTGTAGTGAGTACTGTAGGCAACTGTAACACAATGGTAGGTATTTGTGGATCTAAACATATGCAAACAGAAAAAATACAGTAAAAATGCAGCAAAAAGATTTTTTAAATGGCACACCTGTATAAGTTACTTACCATGAACAGAGCTTACAGAACTGGAAGTTGCTCTGGGTGAGTCAGCAAGTGAGTGGTGAGTGAATGTGAGGGTCTAGGCCATTACTGTGCACTACTGTAGATTTTATAAATGCTGTACACTTAGGTTACACTCAATTGATTTTAAAAGTCATTTTCTTTCTTTAATAATAAATTAACCTTAACTTAGTGTAACTTTTTTAACTTTATAAACTTTAATTTTTTAAACTTTTCAGCTTTTGTAATAGCTCTTAGCTTAAAAGACCAACATGTTACAAAGTTGTACAAAAATATTGTACAAAAATGTTGTTCCTTATATTTTCATTCTAAAAACTTATTTCTATTCAATTTTTTTTACTTTTAAATCTTTTCTGTTAAAAACAAAGACATACATTAGCCTAGGCTGACAAAGGGTCAGGATCAACAATATCACCATCTTCAGCCTTCACATCTTATCCCACTGGAAGATTTTCAGGAATAACATGCATGGAGCTGCCATCTCCTATGATAACAATGCCTTCTGGAATACCTCCTAAAGGACCTGCATGAGGCTGTTTTAAGGTAACATTTTTTAATAATTAGAAGGAGCACACTCTAAAATAACAATTAAAAGTATAGTAAATACATAAACAAGTAACAGTCATTATTATCAAGGATTATGTATTGTACATAACTGTATGTGCTAAACTTTTATAGGATTGATAGTGCAGTAGGTTTGTTTACACCAGCATTACCACAAACATATGATTAATGCATTGTACTATGACATACAATGTCACCTACAATGTCACTACAGAGAAGAAACCCCCAAAATCTGCACTCCTAAGCTGCATATGCTTCAGGTGATACTCTAAGAAGCCCACCAGAGAACAGTTGCTTGGAGATTGCATGCTAAGTAGAAATGCCAAAGGCTTTGGAGTATGAGGAGATGTTGGAATTTTAGCCCAGCCAAACCTGGGTTGAGCCAACAGGGTGGTGAAGCACTATGAGTGAGGACCCTTGCCTTGGAGGAAGACCACACTGAACTAGACTCATGTTAACAAAGGCTAAAATCAAGCCTAAGTAGAATCAAAGTGGGTCTGATTTTTATGATAATTAATGAACTGTCAAGCAGTTAGCAGTCTTAGGAGGAAGATAGCAAAATCCAGAACCTCTATAACGCATCACCCAGAATATGTGGCATGCCAAGCAGCAGAAAAATGCAACAAGTAGAGACAAAATAATCAACAGAAGCACACTCAGATGATCTGGATACTGAAGCCAGCGAGCAAGGACATTCTTTAAAATATTTATTATTAATATGTTAAGGATAATAGAGGAAAAGATGAGCAAACTATTTCACAATCCCCAGAAAGATCAATCACAAAAAGAGAAAACACGAATGAACACTGTGAGAAGGGACAACTTATAAAACCACAGATTTTATTAAAACAAAAATAAGAGAATATTAGACACAACTTCATGACAATACCTTTTAAAATTTAGGTGCAATGAAATGAATTCTTGAATAACACAGCCGAATAAAGCCAACAGAAAACTAGATAGAAAATATAAATAGTCCTCTATCCATTAAGAAATTGAATTCTAATTAAATTCCTTCCCACCAGAAAAACTTCTTGACCACATTTCTTCCCATCAATTCTTTCAAAAACTTAAAAAAGAAATGTCAGTCTTATATAGTCATCCCTTGGTATCCTTTTGGGATGGGTTCTAGGACCCCTGTGGATACCAAAATCTATGGGTGCTCTGGTCTCATGTATAAAATGGCCTAGTATTTGCCTACTACCTATGTGCATCATCCCATATACTTTAAATCATCTTAGATTACTTACAACACCTAGTGCAATGTCCATGATTGTAAACAATAGTTACACTATAATGTTTAGGAAATTATGACAAGAAAATGTCTGTACATCTTCAGTACAGATGTAACCACTGTAGGTAGTCCTAACTACATAGTACACATCAGCAGCAACACAACATTTCCAATCCTCAGGCAGTTGAATTCACAGATGTGGAACACGCAGACATAGAGGACAGACCATCTTATATTTTATATAATGATGAGTGGCCAGGTGCGGTGGCTCATGCCTGTAATCCCCGTACTTTGGGAGGCCGGGGTGGGCAGATCACCTGAGGTCAGGAGTTCGAGACCAGCCTGGCCAACATGGTGAAATCTCATCTCTACTAAAAATACAAAAAAATTAGCTGGGCATGATGACAGGTGCCTGTAATCCCAGCTACTCAGGAGACTAAGGCAGGAGAATCGCTTGAACCTGATAATTGCTAGGCTTTGAGTAAAGTAGATTGACCTCTATAATGTGACCCTCCCCAAACAACATAGAACTCTGCAGCAGACATCCTGGGATTTGAACTGCAATATCAGTCACCTGACCCACAAAGAGCTGGTTGGTTTGTGTACAGCATTTGCAAGATGAGCGGACAACATCCTGTTTGGAAGTCCACCCCTTTGATCAAAGAAGTTAAAAACAGGACAGTTTTTGTTGTTGTTGTTGAATTGCATGATGTTTTCTGAGAAGTGATGACAGAATTGAACAATGACAGAAGTGCCTATGTTTTAGTTTTTCTGACTTATGGGCAGTGACTGATGACCTGGCCATATAATTAAGAGAGCAATGAAAAACTGGCCCATGAAAAGAAAACCCACATAGGACACAGTCCTATGGAAATCACTATGGTAATTTGAGGGGTGCATTAATGTAAGACATGTTGATGTCTGATATAAATTGGATGTTGTCCCCACCCAAATCGCATGTTGAGATATAATCCCCAGTGTTGGAGGTGAGGCCTGGAGGGAGGTGATTGGATCATGGGGGTGGCTTCTCATGAATGGTTTAGTACCATCCCCTCAGTGCTGTTCAATGCCCCTCAGAATAACTTCCCTCCAGGTTTGGAAGGTGATTGAAATCAACAAGCATTTATTTCTAAGTGCTTTCCGGGTGTACCTGTAATTCCAGCTACAAGAAGAGCTGAGGCAGAAGGATCTCTTGAGCCCAGGAGTTTTAGTTTTGCCTCAGCAACTTTTGAGTCCAACCAGGGAAAATATCAATACCACATCTCAAAAAAAATCCACGTTTGCTTGTGGTGATCACCTGATTCCATGAAATAAGTAGACACTGAGGGCTGCAGCAATGCAGAGATGGGCTGAATCAAGACATATTCCTTTTACATCCTCCACCTCACAGGCACGAAATACCCCTAAGGACTGTTCTGTTTAAGAAGAGAGAGAGACAGCATATGGCTATGTGGCAGATTCTCTCATGGGAAGGGCTTGGAAATAGATAGCTGGCAAATTAGACTGATACCAGTATCCCTAGGAGGCAGCAAATGGGTCTTGGCAGGAATAGATACTGACCCTGGAGTGAGCATTGATCAGCTGGTGGTAGATATGTTATCAAACTGAACTGGGGCCCACTCGCCTGGTGCAACAAAGGTAAACACCCACACTGAAATTTTGTAGTGGGAGAAAGGAAAGCATTTATTTGCAAGGCACCAGGCAAGGAGAATCGGGCAGCTCACACTTAAGACCTAACCTCCCCAATGGCTTACAAGCAGGAGTTTTTAAGACTGGGGTAAATTTCAGGAAAGCAGAGTTATGGGCAACATCAAAAATCAATGCATAGAAATTACACACTGGTTTGGCCTAAAAAGGTGGGGTATCCTGATGAGGGATCTTACAGGTCATAGGTGGATTGAAAGATTCTCTGATTTGTGATTGGATAAGGAGCTAAAGCTTTGTCTACACACTTGAGGGCAAAAGGGAGGAATGTTCAGGTATGGTCTGTGGGCCTGACTGTCTCCAGGCCCTTCAGGAACAAATTTAGAACAAAGAATCACAGTCAGCATTGAGTCCTCATTTTCCCCTTTTCTGAGGTCTCCTCATCCCTGGCTCTGTTTGGTGAGAGGCTGGATTCTTGAAAAACTACTCAAGATGTTAAGATGTTCTCTTTAGTTTCTATAAAGAATCAAACATCTTGTAACTCTAGCTCCCTTGGCTATTGTTTTAAGCTATTTTTACCTGCTTGCTTACAAGTTCACTCACTTGCTTTTTAGGGCTGGCTAGATGCCTGGAATTTCTCTTGAAGGAACTCAACATTTTCCTTTATTTCCATGTTAGGGAAGCCTGGCAGGCTTCTAAGAGAAATCCCTACTTCATCTCAGATGCAAATGCTTCGAGTACTATTATAGAACCTGGATGGAAGATACTGCAACCATTTGCATCACTGAGTCACATTTCTTCACAGCAGGAAACACACTTGCCCAAAATGTCCAACAGTGTTCAGAAAAATATTTTGCTCAGAGGAATAGTTTCATAGAGAATAAAAATGGTCAGTTGACCCATTGCTTTTATAAAGCAGGAGTGGGGAGACATAAGCATGAAGGGTGGGCTTACACACCTTCATGAGTGTGCTCACACTGGACACAAGTGTGGACAAAGGAGTGTCCCCACTAGAGAGTGTCCTCTTTTTTCCTGCTGGATCAGGGAAAGGTGCTGGTGTGACTCTACATACAACTTTTCCCATGGCAAGAGGACACTGGAGTGATGACTATACTTCACCTCAACTCTCCTTTCTCATACCTGAAGCAGTGGTCTTACGACTAGGGATGCAAATAAAAGTTCCAGAAACAGGAATTATTCCTAAGCAAGAAACTGTAAATATATTTTAAAACCATTATGCAAGAATTCCTAAGGGCCTGGAGGAGTAGGTTGTGCATTCACTGCATCTGGCAAAGTTGGGGATAACACTGAGTGCAGCTGTATTGCCCGGGGTCAGATAGCCGCTCAGTTCTCCACCTGCATAACCCTAACCTCTACAAACTGGCATGGACTGACAGGAGACACTTGCTAGAACAGTATTGTTCCCTTCAGTCTAGGCCAGCACGGTAGCAGAACCTAATGTTCCTTCCAAAACTAGAAATGTTTGGTATAAATGAAGAGAAGGAGGATTAGTAGCTGAGGGTAAATGAATGAATAAACTGGTTGTGTAATAAGGAAAATCCAATGTTACATGAACTCCTAAAAAAAAAAGAGGTATAAGCAAGAGATGATACTGTCTCTTGACAGTGATGGTGCACCCCATCTCCATGGGGACAGAGGGTTCTGTGCTCAGGGTGCTTCCAGACGTCACCCCCTGCACTTCATCTGGCTGCTCATTTGTATCCTTTAAAACTGCTATTGTTTGAATGTTTCCCCAGAAAAGCATCTGTTGGAAACTTAATCCTCAATGCAACAATGTTAAGAGATGGGACCTTTGAGAGGTGATTGGACCATCAGAGCTCTGCCTTCATTAATGAACTGATTAAGGCTGCCCTCATTAAGGCTGATCATAAAGGACCTGAGCCTGTGAGTTCGACCTCTTACTCCCTTTAGCGCTCACCATCTCTTGCACTTCTCCCTTCTGCCAGATACAGTCCCTTGATGCTGGAATTCCCATCCTCGACAACCAAGAGCCAATTAAATTTTTGTTCGTTGTAAGTTATCCAGTCTCAGGTGTTCTGTTATAGTGGCATAATTTAAACCAGGGATCTCTAACTCCCCTGCAGTGGACCGGTACAAGTTTGTGGCCTGTTAGGATCCAGACTACACAGCAGGAGGTGAGGGGTGGGGGAGAGAGCATAAGCATGACAGCCTGAGCTCTGCCTCCAGTCAGATCAGTGGTGGCATTAGGTTCTCATGGGAGCACGAACCCTACTGTAAACTGTGCATGCGAGGGATCTAGGCTGCACGCTCCTTTATAAGATTCTAATGCCTGAGGTGGAATTCTGAGGTGGAACAGTTTCATTCCAAAACCAATCCCTGCCCACTTGCGCCACCTGCCCTGGTCAGTGGAAAAAGTTTGTTCCATGAATCCAGTCCTTGGTGCCAAAATAGGTTGAGGTAAGCTATGATTACTGCTGATTTAAGCTATGACAATAATAAGCTGCAATACTGAGTGTGAAAGAAAAATAAAATCTTGGGACCCCAAACTCACAATGCCAAAGGGAAAAGTTAAGTTTGGGAGCTGAGTCATGGAAAAATTGCCTTTCTTTTGTTCCTAAACAAATACCTGCAAAGATAGAAGACCACATATCTCCCCAGGTGGCCTCCCTCACAAACTGCTCACAAGGTAATTCCTTGTGGGCCCCAACATCTTTACCCTAAAACAGAGTTTTGTTGAATTTCCCCCAACAATGTAAATTGACAGCTTATCTTCACAGGTACAGGACAAACACAAGACTAGAAACCATCCCTCCACCCACCCGGAGACAAGTGCGTATTTGACTACTGTGTATTTACTTTAGCTTATGTAAAATGCAGATTTACTGAGCAAAAGATGAATGCAGAGTTGACAGATTTTTCCCCTTCTGCCTGCTCTTTCCCCTGTAAGTATTGAAGTCCTCAAAACCCTCTCAGGAAAAAGCATGGGCCACAGATGGTAGTGGTTTGTGTCTTTTTTTCCAAGGTGTGTCTTGAAACGGGAGACTGGAGGCACCCATGGATCCCAGCCCTGGACCTGGTTCCCCCAGTACGAGCCATGAGCCAGTTGAATCTGAATGCGAAGATGGAATGAGGACTGACCGGAGTCACACTGACATCAACCCCCATAACATGGGGACAGATCAAGAAAACCACACAGGAAGCTGAGAAACTGCTGGGGCGCCAGGGTTTCACCTTTTGCTGGAACTCAGAAGTACCATCGATGCTTAATGGACTGATGCTTTCTGACTGAGCTCCTCTCTACCCTGAATACAGGAGACCCTAATAGTTAGGCAGGAATATCATCGCCCTTATTCAGTATGAAGAAGTTGCAGAAAACAGACCTTCATCCTTCTGCAACCCTTAGGATTAAGGGGCCTCTTGTAAAAGGGAAGGGGGAAATATGTAAGAAGCATTCAAACCCCAGCGACTCCATTTTGAATAAGGGCTAAGAAAAATGAAGCTGGATCACCAACCGGCAATTAAAAGCTGCACAGCCTGCAATTGCGTTGCTCAATTAATTTAAAAACAAAAAGGAGGAGATGTTGGAGGCCACACGAATGTTTCGTATGATTAGGCACAACTGAAGCCTGCCAGTAACAATATGAACCTGTGATCAATTAAGCAGCTGACCAATCATTGCATCCTCCTCCTTGCTCTTGTTACCCAATAAATATGAAGGGCTGAGAAGCTCGGGGCGGCAGTCTTCGCTCACTAGAAACAGGGAGCTCTTTTCTTCTCTTCTCTCTTCTTCCCCATGCTAGCTTTTCCTTAAAATGACTTAGGGTATCTGGCAGATAAAATTTCTAAGCAGCAAAGCATTCAACGAGTGACTTGGGTGCTCTTAAAAGCATTCCATTTTAAAAGGGAAACAGAGCATAAAAGTTCAGAAAATTTACAGCCCTGCAATGCAGTAGAAAAGAAAAACCCATTTTTTGAGGAGAAACTCAAGCTAGCTGCAGAAATTTGCATAAGTAACAATGAGCCAAGTGTTGATCCCCAAGACAATGGGGAAAATATCTCCAGGGCATGCCATAGGTCTTCATGGCAGCCCCTCCCATCACAGATCCAGAAGCATAGGAGGAAAAAATGGTTTTGTGGGTCCCACCCAGGGTCCTCATGCTGTGTACAGCTTAGGGACTTGGTGCCCTGCGTCCCAGATGCTCCCACTGCTGCTAAAAGGGGCCAAGGTACAGCTTGGCCCATGGCTCCAGAGGATGCAAGCTTTAAACCTTGGCAGTTTCCACATGGTTTTGAGCCTGCAAGTGCACAGAAGTCAAGAATGGAAGTTTGGGGACCTCCACCTAGATTTCAGAAGATGTATGGAAATGCTAGGATGCCCAGGCAAAGTTTGCTGCAGGGGTAGGGCCCTCATGGAGAACCTCTGCTAGGGCAGCGTGGAAGGGAAATGTGGGGCTGGAGCCCCCACACAGAGTCCCTACCAGGGCACTGCCTAGTGGAGCGGCGAGAAGACGGCTACCGTGTTCCAGACCCCAAAATGGTAGATCCACCAACAGCTTGCACTGTGCATCTGGAAAAGACACAGACACTCAGGCCACACTGTGAAAGCAGCCAGGAGGGAGCATATACCCTGCAAAGCCACAGGGGCAGAGCTGCCCAAGATACAGGGACCTACCTTTTGCATCAGCATGACCTGGATGTGAGACACTGAGTCAAAAGAGATCATCTTGGAGCTTTAGAATTTGACTGCCCCACTGGATTTAGGACTTGCATGGGCCCTGTAACTCCTTTGTTTTGGCCAATTTCTCCCATTTGGAATGGCTGTATTTACCCAATACCTGTACCTGCATTGTATCTAAGAAGTAACTAGCCTGAGTTTGATTTTACACGCTAATAGGTGGAAGGGACTTGGCTTGTCTCGGATGAGATTTTGGACTGTGGACTTTTGGGTTAATACTGAGATGAGGAAAGACTTTGGGGGATTGTTGGGAAGGCATGATGGTTTTGGAAATGTGAGGATATGAGATTTGGAGGGGACAGGGGCAGAATGATATGGTTTGGCTCTGTGTCCCCACCCAAATCTCATCTTGAATTGTACTCCCATAATTCTTACATGTTGTAGGAGGGACCCAGTGGGAGATAATTTGAATCATGGGGGCAGTTCCCCCCACACGGTTCTTGTAGTATTGAATCAGGCTCACAAGATCTGATGATTTTATCAGGGGTTTCTGCTTTTGTATCTTACTCATTTTCTCTTGCCACTGCCATGTAAAAAGTGCCTTTCACCTTCTGCCATGATTCTGAGGCCTCCCCAGCCATGTGGAATTTTAAGTCCAATTAAACTTCTTTTTCTTCCTAGTCTTGAGTATGTCTTTATCAGCAGCGTGAAATTGGACTAATACAGCTGGCTTCATAGATTGAATTGAGAAAAGCTGCCTCCTTTAATTTCTAAAAGGTATGTGTAAAAATGATGTTATTTCTGAATTATATGTTTGATACAATTCATCAGTAAAGCCTCCTGGAGTTTCCTATATGAGAAGGATTTTGATTACAAATTCAATTTCTACAATCAATATATGGCTGACCACATTATCTATCTCTTCTCAGGTCAGTTTTCATAAGTTTTCCCTCTAAAGGAAATGGTTCATTTCATTTGCTTGTCAAACTTATTGACATGAGATTATCAATATTTCTTTTTGAGATCTAGAGCGTGTACTGATGTTCTCTCTACAGAGAAAAGAGACTCGAGTTGAGAACATGTCTGTATCTCAACTAAGAAATGTTTTTGTGACCACAAAGGGGAGGAAACAGGAAGATGTGGTCAACTGTGGCAGAAGTTAAGGCTAAAAAAAAGAGTGAAACAGTGAATTTAAAGATACTAAACAGACATAATGACAAAAATTAATAAATGCATCCCTTTGGATTGTGATTTAAACACATCCATTTTTAGAAATGGTCATTTATTGTAATTATGAAGTTCATAAAGTTCTCTTAGAGCCACATTTAAAAATATTTACTGATGAAGTATGACTGAAATGTTCTTCAAAATATCCAGCATGTATTGGGGGTGGGAACCAGTTGAAGGTATAAATGATGCAAGATTTGCTATGAGTTGATGATTATTGAAGGTAATTTATGGTCGATACATATGTGATGGTTCATTGTACTATTTTCCCTACTTATGTCATACTTGAAGTCTCAATAATAATATTTTTCCAAAGAAAGACACTGAAAGCCAAGATCCTTGAAAATCATATACCTTCTTCCAGGGACAAGCTCTGTGAGGAAATATGATGGGATCATTCCTGAGGAGGTCTACTAAGGAGGTCTACTGAGATGAGGGGAACCTCCGCTGAGGGCCCCAGAGGTATAATTTGCCCACCTGATTGGACAGTTTCACTCCTCTTGTACCCTGATGACATTTTCACAACTGTGTGCTCAGAAAAGCATCCTTGCAGGAGGAAGGTTCAGTCACATGGAGGGAGAAGGGAGAAATAATAGACAAGGAGAGCAGAAACTCCCATGTAAGATTTCCCAGCAACCTCTGAGAAAGAAGGTCAGGAACGAAAGGTCAGCCTGGGCCTTCCCCCACGCTCCCCAGCCTTGGTTCCCTAATTAGTGCTCCTGATTCAAGGAAGCAAGCTGCAGGGCCTGGCACTGTCTTCTATTTGGAGCTGATTATGGCAATGTACCACAGTGTACTATTGCTCAGACTAAAAGTGGTTTCTTATGTTTTTTAATTCCCCTTGAAAATCTCTTGTGACCAAAAAAAAAAAAAAAAAAGTCTCTGGGTATACAGAAAATAGATTGATAGATTGTGCCATAACTGTAACTAATGTGAACTTCCAAGATACAAATGTATTCACAACTTTATTTTTCCAGTGATTCATTCTAATGCCTCTTGAGGCTTCCTGTGAAATGTCTAAGCACCCTACAGCCAAAGGGGATACTCACAGTCTCCTTCAGTCCTAAGAACCGAAAAGAAGAAAGGAAGCTGTTGCCCTTCTCTGCTATAGGTGTTGCTGTTGAAAACTCATCCCACACAACTGATGTTGATAATTTTTCACTGCCTTAGTCACCTAAAAAGGCCTTGCTGATCCACATTCCTGTCCAGATTACTACGATTCTCTAAGGAAGGGACGATTGTTGCAACTGAGTGATGGAAACACTTTGCTATTCTTTCTAATTTTTTATGTTTAAAGTTTTCCATAATAAAAAGTTAAAAACCAAAAATTGAAAGAATCTGACAGGCTGGGCACAGTGGCTCACGTCTATAATTCCAGCATTTTGGGAGGCCAAGGCAGATAGATCACTTGAGCCCTGGCATTCAAGACCAGCCTGGGCAACATGGAGAAACCCCATCTTCACAAAAAACAAATACAAAAATTAGCTGAGTATGGTGGCAGGCTCCTGTAGTCCCAGCTACTCAGGGGGCTGAGGCAGGAGGATCACTTAAGCCCAGGAGGCAGAGGCTGCATTGAGCTGAGATGGCGCCATTGCACTCCAGCCTGGGCAACAGAGTGAGACCCTGTCTCAAAACAAAACAAAAACCAAACACAAACCACTAAAATTCCATAAAATAAAGAAAGTAGAAAAAATTAATAGGACCCAGTCAGAGGCCACAGGAGATGTGGCTAAAGGAAAAATTTTGGGTTGGGTGAACTCTCCCATGGGCTCTCGAACACAATATCCCAAGGATCTCAGGGATTAGCGCCCTTCATATTTACCTGCAGCCTGGGAGTAGCTCCCTCCTTTTCCACCTGTTGGAAGAAAATGTCCTGTGAGAGGCCAGGGAAGAGGCAGGGCCATGACGTCCTAGGCCATGAGTCCTAGACTTGGATCCCAGAGAACTTTGCAGAACTGTGACTGCAGACCCAGGGCAATGTCAGGAAACATCAAGAAAGGTGATGTGGGTCCTGGACCAACTGCCTTCCTGAGGTCTGTCCTCAGCAGGAACCTTTCTCTAACTTGTGACTGCTGAGATCAGGTCACCATCACTACAATCATCAAGGTAATAAATTTGTCCTTCATTTTCACAGGTGGTTTACAAAAGAGTAAATGCTGGCACACAGGGTCCCAGGCTGGTACTTCCAAGTTACAAGGTAGGGCACACCTCTACCTGGCGCTGTTAGAAGGAGTAAATGTGGTTTTTCCATTTTTTGTGTGTTTTGCTTGTTTGTTTATTTGTTTGTTGAGACAAAGTTTCACTCTTGTTGCCCAGGCTGGAGTACAGTGGTGTAATCTCGGCTCACTGCAACCTCTGCCTCCCAGGTTCAAGCGATTCTTCTGCCTCAGCTCCCCGAGTAGCTCAGATTACGGATGCCTGCCACCATGCCTGGCTAATTTTTGTATTTTTAGTAGAGATGAGGTTTCACCATGTTGACCAGGCGCATCTGGAACTCCTGACCTCAGGTGATCCAAAGTGCCTCCCAAAGTGCTGGGATTGCAGATGTGAGCCACCGCGTCCGGCCAGATTAAATGTGTTTTAATGCGTCAAAAGCACCTAGAACAGTGCCTGAGACATAGTAAGTTCTAGAGCTTCTATTAAATAAATAAAATATATACAAAAGTGATGCTAAATTCAAGGTCCTGATCCTTTGAAACACCCAACATGTTTAGAATTGTGTTCAACTTCCACTTACACATTCACAGTGAAATGTTTCTGGATAACTGAATGATCTGTGTGAGGTGTCCATCTTTTACATTAAACTTGGTACAGCATACAACAATATTCTCTTATATCATAAAAAATAATTTACCAAGCTAACACAAGCTTGCTTTTTTGAATTCTTTTTTTCCACACAGCATAGAATTACACTGCTATATTTTTAAATTACAGATAATTTGAAAATATTTACACTGTAGTGCCCAAATATGATAATTATGATATATATTTATGTATATAAATAAATTTTATTTATATACATTTATTTACCATAAATAAATATATGTATATATTTATTTAACATAAATAAATATATGCATATATTATTTAACATAAATAAATATGTTTATTTAATTATAAATAAGATAATTTTATAATTATAATAATTATAATTATAAAATTGGGTAAAATGTTTGCAAATTAAAAATTATACTTAGAATAAATTTCTCACTTTACATCTTGAAATATGCTAGTAGTTACAGTGTCTTTTCCTTGATGTATGTTTTATTTTATCATGGGAAGTAAAGGGAAAAGAAGGGAAACTTCATAAGTGAAAACAGGCGCCTGTCAGCCCAGGTACCTGAATTTTCAAAACCCTTTACCCAGGTGTGAGCCTTCTGACTTCCTGGATTCTCCACACTCCAGCACCGAGTTCCCTCTCCTATGATGAACTGGGGTCAGGAGAGGAGACGGACAGATGGGCCAATGCTGAAGGGCAGTCAGTCACCTGTGCCTGCAGAGGAGAAACCGCAGCCGAACCTGACTGGACCTCATGCGGAAATGAGTTTCCACGGATGGCCCCCAGCTCAGGGTTTCCATCCCAACTCGAGATCCCTAAACACCGAGGGCTCTGCCCAGTGTGGTTTGATCACGCCCCTCCTTCCCCACACTGTGGCTTTCCCTCCCAACTCCACACCCCCGGATGCTGGTACCAGGCTGGTACCAGGTGTTCATGGTGGACACTGCTCCCTCCGACGTGGGAACACTTTTGATCCAGCCGCTTTGACAACCTCGTCCAGTCTCCTCTGGAGAGAGCCACCGAGCCCTTTACTGAGGAGCTGGGACTGACAGGGAACAGGGCTGCGATCTCGGATGGGGTTGGGGATGGACACCAAAGTCGTCTTCTAACCACCAAGTGGGCTCTAACCACGGAATTCGTCTCTAACCACTGACTCCTCCAGAAGAGGAAGAAAGAAGCCTCTCTACACTAAGCTGAAACACTTAACACACTAAGTGTTACATTAAGTACACTAAGTGTTAAACTTAGTACTAAGTGGTACACGAAGCTGAAACAGCAAACTGCAGCCATGGCAGAGGAACCTCAACTTAAATAGTGCGGAGTTGCCACTTAGTTTCAGCGGCTTGTAGTCGAGGAGGAAGCGCGAGGCTTTAGCGGCTGCAAGATCCAAGCGCACTCCCCCCCAGCGGTGGCCCCGGGCTCAGGGAACCAGGGCTGCTTCTCTCCGAGGCGGCTCGCCGCCTGAGAAACCCCCCGCTCCGAATCCGGGCTGGCCTCTCCGGGAAGCCTTGAAACTCAACTCCCGGGTGGGCCAGGAAGGCTGTCCAAGTTGGGCAGCGCCGGCCCGGGGCCTCCCTCAGAGCCGAGCTGCTCGCAGCCCTCCAAGGCCCAGCCGAGCCTGGAGGAGAGACTAGGTCTACGCGGGTGGGGCCCTTGGTGCCTGGCGACCCCATGAGCCCCCACCCTCCAGCTTGGGGCGGGATAGCCCAATCGGATGCTGGGGGTGGGGGTCCGTTTGGAAACCACTCTCTGCTTTGAGGACACGCGGGGAGCTTCCCTGGGAGGAGGAGGCTCTGAAGGAAAAGTGGATGAACACTGGGCAGGCCGAGACCATTCTGCCCCAAGAAAACCTGGAGGTGAAGATGCCTTTGGAGAGAATAATAAAATGAAAAAGTCAAGGTGGATTGTGCCATCCCCTAAAAAGTCCAGCTTGTCAGTTAAACTTTCCCCAGGAGGATGGTGCCTAAACTAGAATGGGCCTCCTAAGATCTTATCTAGCTCCTCTCCTCTAAAAGCAAGTCTCTCCTCCTCTTGAAAAATAGCAAACACCTAGCAGAGGATACCAGCTCCCAAGCCACTAATTGAGCTGCCAGTGTCCTGCCACTCTGATTGATGAAACACTGCCCAGGAGTTTATAACAGCTGGAGAGGGTCTTAAAGTTAGAGCCAGGAAAGGTGTCCTGGGGAAAGGTGAGTGAGTACAGAGAGACACCAGAAGTTGGGTTTTTCCCTGGGGTGGACAGGCATGCAGGCTGTCCAGCAGGTCCCCACCAGAGAGAGTCAGGAGGTGAAAAGATTTGTCCTGCAGAGGATGAAGAGGCATCGGAGGGGAAAGGCATGTTTGGGGTTACCTGGATTCTGCCGAACCAGAGAGGGAGGTGGAGATGGGAAGACACCCCAGACTACAGAGTAAAAAGAGATTATGTGTTTTAGTCACTCAAGGTTTTCTCAGTCATGACAGGAGCCCAAGAGGTAGCTTCCCCGTAGTTTGTGGTGGGAAGAATGACAAGATGGGAAGAATATCACCATGGAAAGGGGTCAGTGGTTGGGAGTGAGGAGACAGGAAGGGAGTAAAGAAAGAACTAGGGGCTGGGTGACAGCACCAGTCTCAGAACCAGGTGCTGGGTTCTGCTTCATCAGGTTATAATCACATTGGTGAGAGACTCCAGCAAGTGGAGAAATGGAAGCTGTGAGACCAGCCAAATGTGGGCTCATGATGGTATTCCCTGGCCCCATTCCTCTGCCACACTTGCTAGCAAGGAATCCGGAATCCTGAATCCTGGGATGCCTCTGTGTGCTGACACCAACCTGCCCTCCCTCCTCTTCTCCTCTCACCCTTTCCCTCCCTCTCTGTTCTCCTGGCCTGGAGCCCCACTCATAATGCCTCTCCCTTCTTTTCCCCTCTGATAGCTTAGGAAGAACCAGATGCAGGCTGAGGTTAGGTGTTTTAATAATTTACTCAGTACTCTCTGAAAGTGTATTTGAGGACAATGACATTGTCCTTGGTCTCAAAGCATTTTCCCCACATCTGATCCTCAGCTATGAGAAGGCCATCAGATTGACTCAATGCCTGGGGAAGGAAACTTTGGCCCAGAGCCTTAAGGACGCTTGCCTGAGTTCATCCAATCCTTCAGCTGAACCTCCAGAACAACATCTTGCAAGAACCCTAACAGTAGAAAGCCCAACTTTTAGCTCAAAACAGTAGACTCCAGCCCCTGGTGTTTTATTCTGCTGCCTGCTGGGGAAATTGGATAGGAATGATTTAGATATTTTGTGCATCAAAGAGGCCACCTACGCCCTTGGAGGAGCTTCTCCTGTGGCCCCAGTTGCTCCGGCCAAAGATGACCTCATCTCTACAATCCATATCTGTAAAATGGGAAGAAATTCAAACATGCAATACATCAAGAATTGAATCCTTTTTCAGGAAATTTTGGGATATGTTCCAGAAAGGAAGACCTATACCCAAAGAGGAAGATTTTGGATCTGGGGAACTGCGGCACTGGTAAGAGGGGATGAAACTCACCAGAGAAGTAGGTGGGGGTAGGAGAAGAGTTGACAAGGCAGCAGGCCCAGAAAGTGACAAGCAGGCCCGGGTGGGTGGGAAGGCAAAGAGAGTCTTCCCCAGGAAAATGACCTTGACAACAACCTCCATGAGTTTGAAGATACCGAGAAGAGATTTACTCAACTAGGGTAGACTTGGGGGATGCATTTATTAAAGTAGAAGAACATGGTAAGTAAGAAAATGAAAACACCAGGTAATTATTAAATCCCTGGAAAACATCAGTATGTGTGCATGGAAAAGATAAGTGAAGGGAGTTTAACATGCAGCTCAGGTTTGGCTAATATTCACATGCATAAATAATTGTATCTCTGACTCCCAATCAAGTCAAAATTACCATATATTCACTGAGAGGATGAAATTGTATATGTTGGGGCCAGATACCAAGGGTGAAAGCAAAATTGAAAAATCAGTACAGAGTGCCTAAAACTGAAATGTTTTAAGTCACTCCAATGTATGCTGTTAAGAGACATGGAGAGAAAGAAGAAAACGTAAGCCAAAAGTCTTGAAAGGGGCTGTCTACTTGAAAGGCAGTGGGTGGGAATGGTTGAGAGGGAGTAGAGGGGAACCAGTATTTTGCAACTGGTGAAAAAAAAAAAAAAAAAAGCAGGCAGCCTCTGGAGCCTCAGAAAACAGGGTTCCAGGAAGTGCTGGCGGGTCCCTGAGATCCCAAATTCTCTGTCTGTGCATGGCAGAAGAGAAGAAAGATATTCCAGGTGAAAGGCTTACTCTAGTCTCCCTCACGGCTCCTTTTCCAAGCGTTATGTGACAAATTCTTTCTAAATTCATTTCCCCTTGAGTGGAATTCCTCCCCTCATTTCCCGTACCCACACCACCAACATTTCATCAAAATGTTGTTCTGCACATACTCTGGGGTTTGTTTTTACCAATTGGTGACAAGGGCGCCTAGCCCAGCCAGAGCAGGAGTGCATCAGGGACTGCCCCAGGGACCAGAGCTCACCACGTCTGGGGCTCCAGGTCCACAGTGAGGGTGTCAACTCCTAGGAAAAATTTTTCTGTGGGTGGAAAGGAAAAGCCAGAATGACAAAGCTATCCTTTGTTTCATAGAGAGTGCAAACATCATGGGAAAACACAGAGAAACATGAAGAAATTACCTCTAAACAGAAGCAGGCTTAGTCAGGATGGTTTAGGGGCAAGGAAGAAGGTGGTGATGGGGAGACACATGGCTTCTGGGCCCTGGCAGGGTGGGCATGGGCGAGGGGTGGGAGTAGCAGGTATAACTCTTGACTATGAGATGGATAATAGAGGGTTCAGAATAATTACTAAATGAAGTTTACATACATGTTTTAAGGACTTTGATTATATAAATATAATAACCTTGATTTTCCTCTTCCAACTCCGGACCGAAAGATCCATATGCCAATCAAGCTCCGTGCACACCGCTGTCTTGAACTTGGCAAAACCTCAGGTCCAGTGGTTCTCCAAGATCTCCTCCAGACTCCACTGGAGACCCCTGTCTCCCTACTGTTGTGCTCTTTGCTAATAAGCTTGAACTGATTGGGGAAATTGAGCTGAGACCTCAGAAAAAATTGAGAATAAACACCAAAGTCCTTTTCTAACCACAGATGCCTCCAGAACAAGAAGAAACCTGTAGGTTTTTCCTTTTACCTGCAGTGTCTTTCTCCTCTTCTCTCATGCACAGACTCATAAACACTCAAATACCACTGAAGTTTCATTCCATGTCTTTGCTGTCCTTTGATCTCTTCATTCCTTCATCCCTATTGTAATGAAAAAAAGTAGTCCTCCCTCAGTGGTTTTCCCTTGGCAAACACTGGATGTGCTGTACATTGCAGTTTGGAGGCCCCAGGTCCAACTGCAGCCATCTGCTGAGGAACCAAAAGCTCAACACCTGTAAAGCTGCCCACTTGGCTTCTGCGGTTGGTAGCTGAGGAAGAGTGGGTGACAATTTAGCAGACCTAGGATCTGAGGGCCACTCTAGCAGCATTTGGACCTGGGCTCAGGGAACCAGGGCTCCTTCTCTCTCAGGCTGAGTAGGGCTTGCAGCATAAGCAACACTTCCACTCCAAATTCACGCTGGCCTCCTCAGGAAGCCTTGGAACAGCGAGACCAGGTGGACAAGGAGAGCCGTCAGAGTTGGGCTGGGTGGGCTGGGATCTCCTGCAGGGCCCAGCTGCTTGTGGCTCACGGAAACAGAGGAGAACCTAAAGAAAGATGCAGTCGGTGTCCAGGTGTGAAGGGCGGTGCAGCTCCCAGGGGCCTGGAGACCCCATCATCCTCACGCTTTGCCTGGGGACCAGGTACAATCGGGTGCCTAGGGTACTGGATCCGCATTCCAAGGGTTTGAGAACCAGTCTCTTTTCCAGGACAGACACTGGGCTTCCCTGGGAAAAGCCTGTGAAGCCTCCAGCACTGTGAAGGAGAAGTGGGAGACCTGTGGCCTCTGGTCAGCCCCGCATCAAGGCCAGGCTTCCCTATTTCTATTTCTGGTCTCCAGGTTTGTCACAACAGTGAACTTGAAAGGACTTTCATTCTGCTGCTCTCTCCAGTACCCTCTTTCCCCTTTGGTGATCAAGGGAGCAGACCTCACTGGTGGCTTCAGGGTGTGGGTGTCAGTGTGGGCCACAAGAAAGAAGTGGGAAACCTCTCTTGGTTGGCCCTGGGGTTTGGATCTCCGATCCTGCGGGCAATCTCTGAAGAACACTCTATTGCCCAGATGAAAAAAGGCAAGGTCAGGCCACCCCCATGCCCACGGAAAGAAGCCTGGGGGTGACAGTGTCTTTGAGAATGGTTTTTTTATTTGTGTGTGTGTGTGTGTGTGTGTGTGTGTGTGTTGGTTTGGTTTGGTTTTTTTGAGATGGAGTTTCGGCTCTTGTTGCCCAGGCTGCAGTGCAATGGTGTGATCTCAGCTCACTGCAACCTCCGCCTCCTGGATTCAAGTGATTCTCCTGCCTCAGCCTCCCGAGTAGCTGGGATTACAGGTGCGTGCTACCACATCCAGCTAATTTTTGTATTTTTATTAGAGACAGGGTTTCATAATAGTCAGGCTGGTCTCGGACTCCTCACCTCAGGTGATCTGCCCACCTCAGCCCTCCCAAAGTGCTAGGATTACAGGCATGAGCCACCGTGCCCAGCCAAGAATTTTTTTTTTTTTTTTTAAGTCCAAGGTGGTTTTCGCTTTCTTCTATTGAATGCAATTGGTATATTAACTATTTCCAGGGGGAACAGTGCTTAGACTATACCTGGCCTCCTGGGTTCCCATCAAGAGCCTTCAACATAAAGCATTAATCATAAAAATGATTAGGATATGGATATGTTTGGGGGCCATTATTTAGCTATCACACTAGCCTTGTGGGCTAGCATTCTCCTAGCAAAAAAAAAAAAAAAAATGCTCTCCTAGAAGTACATCCAGGGCTGGGCGCGGTGGCTCATGCCTGTAATCCCAGTACTTTGGGGGGCCAAGGCAGGTGGATCACAAGGTCAGGAGGTTGAGACCATCCTGGCTAACACAGTGAAACCCTGTCTCTACTAAAATTACAAAAAATTAGCCAGGCGTGGTGGCGGGCGCCTGTAGTCCCAGCTACTCGGAAAGCTGAGGTAGGAGAATGGCGTGAACCCGGGAGGCCGAGCTTGCAGTGAGCCGAGATCGCGCCACAGCACTCCAGCCTGGGGAACAAAAAAAAAGAAAAAAAGAAAGAAAAAAAGTACATCCGATGTTTGCTAAGGGGAAACCACTGAGGGAGGACTAAATTTTGTCGTTACAATAGGGATGCAGGGATGAGGAGGTCAAAGGAAAGCAAAGACATGGAATGACACTTCAGTGGTCTTTGAGTGTTTATGAGTCTGTGCATGGCAGAAGAGAGGAAAGATATTCCAGGTGAAAGGAAAAAGCTGAGTTAATGGCCCAGGTGCCAGAAAGTATATAATGTGCTTTGAGGACAGATTAATTAACAGAATAGAACACTTGCCTGTAGAGTTGATGGTGCATTTGGAACCTAAGGCAGCTTTATGTATGTATTTATTTATTTAGAGACAGGGTCTCCTTCTGTCACCCAAGCTGGAGTGCAGTGGCATGATCATAGCTCACTGCAGCCCGGACCTACTGGCCCCAAGTGATCCTCCCACCTCAGCCTGCTAAGTATTTGTGACTACAGACATGTGCCACCAAGAACAGCTTGTTTATTTATTTATTTGTTTTTATTACAGAGGTGAGGAGTTACTATTTTTCATTTTTGTTGGGGTGTGGGAGTTGGGGAGAATCTCACTATGTTGCCCAGGCTGATCTCGAATCAAAGTCTCAGCTGGGATTACAAGCCTGAGCCGTCTTACTAGGCCCTAAGGTACCTTTTAAAGGACCTAAGGAAGGAATCTGGTTTTAACCATTAAACAATACAAGTGGATTATGACTGAACGCCTCTAAGTCAGAATCCCACCAAGGCAGAATGAAGCCACAGCAGGGAGCCTTGGTTGGACCTGGGTAGCCAGTGCCCATCTCCATGATTGTGCAGGAGCCAATTCGGTGCAAAAACCCTTCATCCTGAGACACAAGGCTAGACCAGAAAGGTGGCCTCTCCCTTGCCTATCAGGCAATTTGCACCTTGGTGGGGAAACCTGGTCCTGAACCTTTGTAGAGGACCTGCTTCTGGGTCAGGGCTCTCAGGAAGCGGAGCAGCTCCCTTGCTGCAGTCTATGGAAAGTCAGCCCTCTGCACCAGGGATTGTCCAACTGCGCCTGTCCATTCCATCATTCCTCCACTCCGGAGCAGGCTTCTCCCATCGCCCCCTCCCTGCTCGGCCTGGAGCAGGTGTCAGGCCTCCCGTGCACTCACACACTTGCCCGACCATGCTGTCAGGAGGCGCCCCTTTTGGCCCATGGGCTGCTTGAGGGGACAAGGGATGTATTTGGTAGAAACATTTCTCTCTTGGGAATTTTACCAAGCCCAAGTTGCAGTGATAGGAAACAATTTTTAAAGAAAGTCATAGGTGTGCACTATGCACAATAGCCAAGATTTGGAAGCAATACAAGTGTCCATCAATAGACAAATGGATAAAGAAAATGTGGTACATATGCACAATGGAATATTATTCAGCCATGAAAAAGAATGAGGTCCTATCATTTGCAACAACATGGATGGAACTGGAGGTTTTTATGTTAAGTGAAATGAGCCAGACACAGAAAGACAAACTTCACATGCTCTCACTTATTTGTGGGGCTAAAAATTAAAACAATTGAACTCATGGAGATGGAGAGTCGAAAGATTTTCTATTTTCTCTATTGCTACCTGCTTTCTCTATTTATTTGATTTCTTTTCTCATATTTATGATTTCCTTCCTTTGCTTACTTTGGGTTTGTTTTTGCTCTTCTGTTTCTAGTTTCCTAGAGTGGAAGTGATATTAGGTCTTTCCTCTCTTCTAATGTAAGCACTTAAAGTTTCATATTTGCCTCAGAGCACTGCTTCAACTGTACTCCACACATTTGGATATGTTGTTTTTGTGATTATTCAATTCAAAATATTTTCTTAATCCCTGGTGATTTTGTCTTTGGCCATTCATTTATATAGAAATATGTGGTTTCATTCCACATATTTGGAGTTTCCAAAGTATCTTATTGGTATTAGTTTCCAATTTAATATTATCAACGTCAGAGAACACACTCTGATGACTGTTATCAGACCCAGCATCTGCAAGGGTTTAAAAACAAGACCATGAGTAGATCATACTATCATAAAATAGAATCTGTTTCTTGTGATTCAACATGAGAGACCCCACCTCATCCCCCAAAATAGGTACTGAACAGAGGTTCCTATCCCCAGAACCCCCCTCCTCCGTCTTTAGATCCATCCCTGAGATTGCAGAATGCTTCTGGCCAAAGGCAAAGCCCCATCTTTATGATTCCTCTCCTCCTTCCTCCACCTCTCCAAGATCCAGGCTTCTTCCTCATGCCTCAGACTCCAGGGCCTGCTCCAGGGTCAGAATCATCAGTTCCCTTCTTCAGAGAGGAACTCTTAATGAAGCTGACCCAATTTCCTCTGGAGATCACTGGAGGCACCCTCTAGGCCTCTCCCTTCAGTGGAGAGAAATTTCGGTGGAATCCCAGAGACTCTTGGCAAACCCACTGCAGACTACGCTGCTGAACCCATCTTCACACTCACCACTGCAAGGAAACTTCAAACTGAGTTCTACTAAAAAGCAATTTTGGCTCTTACACTTCGTCTTTAGTGTTCTTCTAGCTTACTAGGCAAGTAACCACACTGTGCCTCCATTAATTAATAAATCCCCAAAACACTGGTGTTATGAACAGTGTATTGATCAAGGCTTTCCACAGAAGCAGAATGAATAGGAGGCATATATCTCCAATTGATCTGATGAGGCCCACTGACATTATGGAGGGCAATGTACATTAGTCAATTCCACTGATTTAAATGTAAATCATTTTTTGAACACACTCATGGGAATACCTAGAATAACGTTTGGCCAAATATCTGGGCTTCTTTGTGACCCAGTCACATTGAGAAGCCAAATTAATCATCACAAGGAACAAATCAGATAGTATTTACGTGGATATTATTATTAGTAGTCGTTTTTTTTGTTTTTGTTTTTTTTTTTTTTTGAGACAGAATCTTGCTCTGTCGCCCAGGCTGGAGTGCAGTGGCGCGATCTCCACTAACTGCAAGCTCCGCCTCCCGGTTTCATGTCATTCTCCCGCCTCAGCCTCCCAAGTAGCTGGGACTACAGGCGCCCGCCACCACGCCCAGTTAATTTTTTGTATTTTTAGTAGAGACGGGGTTTCACTGTGTTAGCCAGGATGGTCTCGATCTCCTGACCTTGTGATCCACCCGCCTCGGCCTCCCAAAGTGCTGGGAGCCACCGCACCCGGCCTACTTGGATATTAGACTAGAGTCTTGGACATACTAAGTGCTCTGTAAATGTTAGCCTTACAAATGTAAAGCGGTGTTTTAGATTTACAGAACACAGTAGATCCTAAGGTATCGCAGGCTTGTTGATTAACTCTGTTGGGAAAAGTAATACATGGGAAATTTAGTTGTGGAAATTGAATTTTGTCATTTTGTTTTTGTCTTCGCTTTTCTGTGTGAGTGAAGGAGTATCAGGCAAATTTCTGAGTACATGGGGCATGCACTAAAGGGGTTTCATTTGGCATTTGGAGTTTTGTCACACTATAGGAAAAATAAACCGTTATTTAAGAACTTCCCTGCCAGCTCTCACGTTGGGGACTGGCTGGTCCATCTAGCCTGGTTGATTGATTCCAAAAATATGTGTAGGGAGGTGCAGTGACTAAACGTGAAGAATGGGGAACTCTGGAAGTGCAGAATTGAAGCCCACAAGGAAACAGAAGCCTCCCTCTACTTCACAGAAGATGAGAGGAGATGCTCATCCCTGGGACAGAAAATCCATTGGACTCAGAGACTCAGTGAGTTGTGTTCCGGATCTCATCACTGGAGGGAGGTGGGAGAGGGGTATGAGTGAGTGTGGAGGGGCTCAGAAGCCCAGCCAGCTAGTGTGCAGGCTGCCCTGCAGATTCTCACCAGGGCTGTTTGAAGCCCAGAGGGCACCCCAGAGGAGGAAGGGAAGGACAAAGCCTGCCTGGGGTCACAGGAAAAGAGGAGAGAGGCAGACTGAAGGAAGCCCAAGACTACAAAGTAAAAGAAAATGCCTCTTTTAGTCACTCAAGACTTTGTCAGACACAGACAGGGAGGAGTGGCTCACACCTATAATATTAGCACTATGGGAGGGTGAGGTGAGGCCGGGAGTTCAAGACCAGCCTGGACAGCAATGCAAGACCCTATCTCTACAAGAAATAAATTAATAAAAGACTTTGTCGAACATGACTAGAACCCAAGAGGTGGGCACCTGGTAGAGTCATGTGGGAAGAATGGAGCGATGGGTTTGGCAGTTGGGGTGGGGAAACAGGGAGGAAGGGAATGAAAAAAAACTCTTGAGGGTAGATGACGGTGCCAGTCTGAGAATCAAGCGCCAGTTCCATTCTACTGTGCGTCTAGTCAGATTGGCGTAGACATCCAGGCAGGAGGAGGAGCAAGCTGTGGGATCAGCTACGTGTGGGCTTCCAAAGGTAATCCCAGGTGCCACCTCTCCTCTATACTTACTAGGAATCCCAGGCCCTTCCCTGAAGTGACACCATCCTGCATCCTTTGTACCTCTCTTTCCACTTCTTCTCACAGCCTTTCCCTCCTTCCTACATTCTCCTGGCCAGGACCCACACTCACCCCACTTCACCTCTCTCTTTTGATCAGTCCCATAGTTCAGAAAGGAACAGAAATGCCTGCTGAATAAAAATTTATTTAGTGCTCTCTGGGCATGTATTTGAGAACAATAACATTGTTTCCAGTCTCACTGCACTTTCACCACATCTGATTTTTAGCTATGTGAGGAAGGCCATCTATATGATCAACCCATCACCCAGTGAAGGAAACTGAGGCCCAGAGCCCTGAGGATGCTTGCCCAAATCACCCTGCCCTTCAGCTAAATCACCCAGAACAGGACCTTGCAAGGGCCCTAAGAGTCAGAGAAGACCGCAGCCCCTCGTGTTGGATTCTGCTGCCTGCCCAGGAAACTGGGTGAGAACCATTCAGATTCTTCCTGCATGAGAAGGGTGACCTGTGCCTTCGGGGATCCTCCAGTGGCCCTAGTTGTTCCTGCTGGGGATGACCTCGACTCCCGAATCCAACCCTGTAAAATGAGAAGAAATTCAGACATTGTAAGGCATGGAACATTTTCTCCCAATAGCAAAGTTGAAGGATGTACTCGGAGAGGAGGGAACATAGCAAGAAGAGAAGGAAGGAATATATGTTAAAAGAACACAAAACAAAAATAAGCAGACCAAGACGCGGAATGTATAGAATCAGGCATCAACCCATGAAAAGGTGAAAGGGCAACAGGACCAGAAAGGAAGAGGGTCACCTGGGTGGGTGGACGGCAGAGGGGAAGCCATCTCCAAGAAGATGACCTTGACAACAGCCACCATAAGTGTAAAGGTGTTGAGAAGACATTTACTCATCTAAGGGACAGTTGGTGAATTCATTTATTAAGGTTCATGGAAAGTCAGAAAATGAAAATGCCAGGCAATTATCAATTCTCTGAAAACATCAACATGTATGGAAAGAAAAACTAAAAGAGTTTAACATGTGGCTCAGGTCTGAGTAGCATTCACATAAGTCAATAATTTTAACTCTGGCTCTCAGTGCACTCAAAATCTCTACCTGCCTACACGAGGAGGATAAAAACGTGTGTGCTGGGGAAGGTACTATGGACGAAGGGATATTGAAAAGTTTAATATACATCTAAATGGGAACATTTGAAGTGGCATAAATGTATATTATCAAGAAACATAAAGATAAAGAACAACATATGAACGAAAAGGCTTCTGTGTGGTTGTTTGCCAGGAAGCTGGTGGCTAGGAAGGATTGAGAGGGAGTAGAGGGGAGACCATGTTTTGGAACAGGGGAAATGAAAGGGAAGCAGGTAGCACCTGGAGCCCACCTCATGCGGAGAACAGGGTTCCACACAGCAGTCCAGGATCTCAGGAACTTACTGTGGCTGAGGCCACCTGCCCCCAGGACAAGACCCTGGCACTGAGTCTACTGAAATGTGGGGAGGGACAAGAGGAGGCCTTCAAACCTTTGACTTGAGCAGCCTGGCTTACTCTAGGCTGTCTTGGCTCCTGTCCAGAGATTAATGTAACAGATTGTCTCCAAATTCATCCAAGGGAGTGGAGTTCCTTCCCCTATTCCCTATCCCCCTCAACACCACCCTTTCTGGAAGTGTTATTCTGAACATATTCTCGGATTTGTTTTTATCAGTGGAGAAAGAGAGGATAGAAGAGCACTCACCCAGCAGAACCAGAGGGAGGCAGCTCCAAGGACTCCAGTGGCCACCAGAGTCCACCACGATCCAGGGCTGGACGTGCACAGTGAGATCCTCAGCGCAGAGGGAGAAATCTCCTGGGGTAGGAAGGAAAAACAGAATTGGGGAGCGTTTCCTTACTTCACAGCAAGGGCAAACATGATGGGAAGGCATAGAGAAAAAGGAAGAAATTATAGAGAAAAGTGCTTGTTTAGGGGGAGGTGATACTGCGGGAGGGGTACACCAGACCCAGCACTGGTTGGGGGTAGGAGAAATAGGTATAACCCTTGACTAGAGAATGGATACTTGAGGTCAGAATAGTTGCTAAATGAAGAGGATTGCATACGTTTTAAGGACGTTGATTTTTGTTATAGTTTGTCATTGGAATTTAAGGGAGAAGAAAGGAAACTCATAAATAAAAACAGGCTGCATGTAGTAAAATCAACAGTCAGCCCTGGGACTTGTGTTTGCAAAATGCTTCATCCAGGTGCGACCCCTCTGACTTCCTGGATTCCCCACCCTCTAGCACCCGGTTCCCTCTCCTGTAATGAGACCGGGTCAGGAGGAGAGATGGACAGATGGGCCCATGCTGAAGGCAGTCAGTCACCTGTGCCTGCAGACGAGAAACCGCAGCCTAACCTGAGGGTGGTTCCCTCAAGTATTTTGTTCCACTAGCCTCCAGCACAGGATTCCATCCCAGCTCAGTATTTAGTGATGAGATGTAGTATTTAGTATTTAGAGATTCCTAAACACTGAGGGCTCTGCCTGTCTGTTTTGGATCATGTGCCTCCTTTTCCTCACACTGTGGGGCCCTAGCTTCCTCTCCCACCCCACACCCCAGATGCTGGGTACCATGCTCAGGGTTCATCGTGGCTTACCCGCTCCATCCGACATGGCAACACTTGATCCAGCCACACGGGACCCCTGTCCAGTCTCTGAAGAGAGCCACCGAGCCCTTTTGCTGATGAGCTGAGACCGGACGGGGGAACAGGGTGGCGATATCCGATGTGGTTGGAGGATCACCACCTCAAAGTCGTCTCTTCACGACCAAGCAGGGCTCTGAACTACAGAAGTCACGTCTCCCCAAACACTGATTCCCCAGAAGAGGAAGAAACCTCTCTCTCTATACTACGAAAAACTAAGCGGAAATACTAAACTGAAATACAAGCGTTATTACGACAAAATAAGTTGAAACAGCGAACCGCTGAAAAAACCCCAAACAATTGAAAACCTCAACTTTAAAGAGTGTGTCACAAGAGTGTGTCGCCAAAGAGGCGTGTCGCTGCCAAGAGTGCCGCCGCCTGTTTTCTGCGGCTTGTGGTCGAGGAGGAGTGCCAGGCCTTTATGGCTGCAAGATCCAGCGGCGCTTTCCTCCCAGCGGTGGGGCCCGGGCTCAGGGAAACCAGGGCTGCTTCCTTCGAGCTCGTCGCCTGAGAAACTTCGCTCCGAATCCGCTGGCCTCCCGGAAGCCTTTGAACTCAGCTTCTCCCTGGGTGGGCCAGGAAGGCTTCTGGCCCCGTTGGCAGCGCCAGATGGCCGAATTCCCTGTTTGTTTCCGCTCGCTGCCCCTGAGGCCCAGCCGAGCCTGGAGGAGAGACCGGGTCCGCGCGGGTGGGGTTCTTGGTGCCTGAGCACCTGCACAAGCACCCACCCCAGCTGGGGCGACAACCCTTAACGGCATGCTGGGGTGGTCTGTTTGAAACCACTCTGCTTTGATGAGGTGGCGCGCAGAGGTTCCCGGAGGAGAGGCCTGAAGGAAGAGGGGCAGAGGCAGGCCTCCTGCCAATGCTAAGCCTCCGGGTCCAGACCCTCCCCGGGGTCCACATCAGGTCTCCCCGGCTTTCACAATGCTGATCTTGACAGCGCCCAAATACTGCAGCTTCCATCCAGTCCCTCTCTCTGCCCGCGTGGCCGAGAGGGCAGCACTGGTGACCAGGATAGCTGTGAGCGCGGGTCTGGGGCTACAGCAGAGGACAGGAGAAGACCTGCCAGGCCACCGGCTGGTCCTTCGGACAGCTCAATCTGCTCCAGATCTGGGCTCATTCCCAGCAGGCGTTGGGTGTCCATGCTCCCTCTTCACCTGCCTGCCTCTGAGGTGACTCCACTCCATTTGGAAGCCCGGGCCTTCTGTGGGCTGGGTGGTCAAAAGTGTGTGGAGGAGGGGTCCATTGAGATTGACGTGAAAACGGGGAACCTGGGACCTCAGGGTTGGGGCCCAGGAGGGGACTGAAGCTTCCATCCAAGACTAAGTGAGGAACACTGCGGCAAGAGGAGGAAAGATTGATTCACAATTGACTTGTAGATGGATCGGTTTTAGTTGCTGTGTGGATCAAGCAGAAGTCTGCAGCTTTATCCTTGCGGAGTTCTTTTGAAGGCCCCTGGGGAGAGCTGAGCCCAAGAGACTTTTTAATTCTGCAAAGGTACTCTACATGAGGCAGGTCTCCTCTATGCCCAGGAAGGAAGGCTGGGTGAGAGGGTTTCTGAAAAAAGTTACACAGAGAAAAGGCCAAGTTCATTTGTGCTACCCTGAACTGAACACAGATCAATTAACTGGTCCCAGGATTGATGGCAACAGGCCTATAACTGGTCTCCTAGTTCCTATCCAGTCCTTCCCCCATAAACTCAGAACCCTGTCCTCTTGGAACAGTGAATCCCCAGCAGAGGACCTCAGCTCCCAAGCTCCATTCAGCCTGGGCTGCCTGGAACCCGCTACCCTGCCCAGGAGCTGTTAACACCTGGAGCTCGGTGCAGGAAGAATGCAGGGGCGCTTGGTGGGGAAGTGAGTGAGTGCAGAGGGGTTCCGGGAACTCCTTGAGCCCTTGCAGTAGCTCCCACTCAGGCTGTCCTGCAAGTCCTCACAAGGCCCACCACTGAGCAGGAAGAATGTCCCCAGGAGAGGCAAGGGGTGGGGCAAAGGCGAGTATGGGGTCCCTTGCATTTGCAGCAAACTGGAGAGGGAGAGGAGAGGCAAGGAGTACTGGTCCTCACGTGGAAACCTACAGCACACTGCCCTGAGGGAATGGGAAGGGAACCACAGCCACGCTCGTCCACAGAAGACTTGGCAGATGGGAGAGGGTATCCTTGAGGACTGAAATCCCTACCTCATAGGACTCTGGATACTTGGACACTTGCTTCCTCCTGTGCTTCTCTATGAATCTCAGGACTGTGTTTGGGACACTCTCTGCACTCTTATTCTTGTAATTCTCTTCTCTCTGGATGGCCTCCTTTCCCTTGGAGTGAAGGCGTGGCCATCAGATTCTTGGGCTGAAGGTCACTGGGTGACTGTGAGATTCTGGGGCCAGTTACTTCCCTTTCTTAGCCACCCCATGCTTTACAAAACGGAGCTCCGCAGTCATACTCATCTCTCCCAGTGAAGCTCAAAGGAATTATTAATAAAAAACACAAAAACATAAATGAAATGATGTTTATGGAGCCAACTGATTAACATGGAAAAGCACGGGCTTCCCACTTTTCTGCCCTTCGTGAGAACTTAATCCTAAAACACTGATGTCATGTCAACCTTCTGCCTTAACTGGGAATTGCTGTAGTCAGTCTGTTCTAAGGGCATCCCGTGAGCCCCTAGGGTTGGAAAAATAAGGCCACTTTTCCTAAACATACATGTGGTTCTGTCCTGGCCAGATCAGTGGACTTCCAGTGTCCTTCCTGAGTCACACCGAGGTAAACTGCGCAGACCAGAAATCAACATTTTAAAAAGAGTAAAATAAAATAAGTGGCCTGTAGTGTGTGGGCTGGGGTTGGTGCGGGCTTCCGGCTTGGCCACCGGTGTCCGTGGTTCAGCCCCGGGGCTTTTGTGTCGGGTCTGGCTTGGCTTTGTGTTCCAGAGTTTTTGCCCTGCTCCGCGGCGCTTCTCAGGGGCGGGAGCCGCGAGGCCGGGGCGAGCTCGGGCGGGACCGGCGGCTGTGAAGGCTGCGGGGAGCGGGACTTGCAGCTCCTGGTGATGCCAGCGTTCCTGGAAGGCTCCTGGGAACTGACGAAGGACAAGTTGAAGAGTGAGTTGGTCGCCATTAAAGTGAGGCTCCCGGCCCGGAGCAGCGCGCAGACCAGGACGCACAGCTCCGCCTGCAGCACTGGGCGCTACCTCTACCCGCCCGGGCGCCGACAGCGAGGGCCCCGCCTCCCCCAGCTCGAGGAACTCGCAGCTGCGAGTGCACCCTGGTCCTGGCTTCGGAGCCGGGCCTCCCGGAGCAGGAAAGCCACAAAGAAAACAGATCAACCCAGACCAAAAGATAAAGCTGATCTTGAGGTAATCGCGCTCACTAATGAAGATCTCGTGGACCCGCTTGCGAGGTATGGAGAGAAACCTAGTCCTACTGGAGAACAACCAGGAAGCGGTGTGAGAAAAAAACCCTTGAAACCAAGGAACAAGGACGATCTGTCGCCCAGGCTGGCGTGCAGTGGTGCGATCTCGGCTCACTGCAGCCACCGCTTCCCTGGTTAAACAGATTCTCGTGCCTCAGCCTCCCGAGTGGCTAGAAACACAGGCATGCGCCACCTCACCCGGCTGCTTTTTTTTTTTTTTTTTTTTTTTTTTTTTTTTTTTATTTTTGGTAGGGACGGGTTTTCCCGGTGTTGTCCAGGCTGGTCTCCAACTCCTGAGCTCAAGGGATCCGCCCATCTCGGCGGATTAAGGATTAACAATTTAATCTTCAGCAGAAAATGGAAGACCGAATTTAAATAAAAGTTCTAGTAGATACTGTGACAATGAAGAAGACCAAAGTAGAGATCAAGCTTGAGAAGAGAGAACCACTAAAGGGCAGAGCAAAGACTCCAGTAACACTAAAGCAAAGAAGACTTGAGATAGAGCTATTCTCACGCCGGAATAACTGAGGCTGAACGCACAAGTGGAGCTTCGGAAGGCGGAGCTCTGCAGGCCTGCAGTAGGGACTTGGAGCAGAGTCTCTACCAGAGACCTGAGGAGAAGGCCAAGGAAGAGGGTGGAAACCAGAACATTTTCGAATAGACCATGCAGTAATTTCACAGAGTGCTCCCACAGCTGAAAATCTAGTGGCTTCAGGACACAAAGCCTTAGTTGTCAGTAGGTGACTGGAAATTTCAAGCATGCAGCTCCTATTCTGCAATTCAGTAAATTTTCAAACATACCCCAAACTCCAAAGAGACCATTGAAACAAAAAAACAAACAAAAAACAAAACAAAACAAAATACAGAAAAGAAGAGTAGAAAGGGATATTCGTAAAGAAACATTGCCCTGTGGCATCTACACCAACAGGAATGGCTGCAGACCAGTCAAAGGGGCTACATACAGGCAGGCCATTTGAACTCAGTGAGTTCAGGATGGCAGAATCTTGTACATCTAAATATGTTCCTAAGTGTGTTCCCTTGGCAGATATCAAGTCAGAAAAGACAAAAAAAGAATGAGCCTTTTCCATATGGACAAAAATTTTGCTGTTTGTTGTTGTGGTAGGTTTTGTTTGTTTGTTTTTTGGTCTATCAAGCTATGGAAACCAACCAAGGAAATCCTTTCTCTAATGTTTTTCCTGATGACTCTAGAAACCCAACTGAATGGGATCCCTTTGGCACATTCAACTTGGTCTATTTTTAATAAATGTATTGAAAAACACTTGGGTACACTTGTTGACTTAAAGAACTATAAAAAGGTGATTTCACCTCAATAAATGTAGTATTCCATGAAAAGCAAACAAAATATATATAAATGAACTTCATTAGAGTGTTT
Organism: Papio anubis; assembly: GCF_008728515.1. Taxonomy (NCBI): domain Eukaryota; kingdom Metazoa; phylum Chordata; class Mammalia; order Primates; family Cercopithecidae; genus Papio; species Papio anubis. Next base: position 30,038,230 of record NC_044981.1, read on the forward strand.
TTGAACTCTGGACTAGCAGGGATCACTTCCTGCCATATGAAAATCTTTTTTAGCTCTCAAGCATTTTTGTAGGCTTTTTAAAATTTTTTCTTCTAATTGTCCAAACCTATGCAGGGTTTCTTTAAAATGTGGACATCTGGTTTCATTTTTGAAAAAAGATATATATGTTTTGTGGAAACAGAAAAGGCAAAACATGGTAATATAGTATGAAGTTACACATTTAAATACTTTGACTTCTTACAGAAGAGTGTAAGAATTATCTTCTGCTGAATCAAAACTTTACAGACATGGGAGACAATGAAATTTGGTAAGAGAAAAAGTAACATGGTCGTACTTTTTGTAACTGCAACACAATTTGATGGTGTTTATGAGGAAAAGTACAGCAATAATCTCTTCTGTAACTTTTATTAATAGTAATGTTGTTACTGTAGCCCTATCATACTCACTTTTTAAACCACTGGCTTTTTAAAGTATCGTGAAAGTCCCACTTCAGTAAGACCTATTGAAATACCGTTGATGTTTAAGCAGAGATCTTTTAATGTAGCATATACATGTTTTAGAGAACTGTTGGCAGGCTGTACATGTGTTTAAAAACCGCTAGCTAGCTATGAGGCCACAGTTGAAAGTTACACTTTTTATTAGAAATCGTAAACACTGGTCCTACGTTTCATTTGGATTCCTTATTGCATCGTCTTCTGTTAACAAAAACAAATTTTGCCAATATTTTTGCCTTTTATTTCCCAACACAATTTGATTTAAAAGTACAAAAAGTGTTTGCTTTCAAATTGCATCATAAGCAGCAGTTAACACTTAAAGATGGCCGGGTGCAGTGGCTCATGCCTGTAATCCCAGCACTTTGAGAGGCCAAAGTGGGCTGATCCCTTGAGCCCAGAAGTGTTCTACAGACCAGAGTTCTGAGTACCCGACAGAAACCTTCTTGTCTACCAAAATACAAGAAAATTGGGCCAGACTGGTGGGCACATGCCTTAGTTCCAGCTACTCAGGAGGCTGAGGTGGGAGGACCACCTAAATCCAAGAGCTCAGGCTGCAGTGAGCCATGACCATGCCACAACCCCTGTACTCCAGCCTGGGTAATAGAGTGAGACCCCTGTCTCAAACAATAATAATGATGACACAACAATACTAATATCTAAAAGTTGTATACTTAGAGGTATAAACTCGAATATGGCGGGCATTGTGATTTTGTATAAATTTCAAATGATTATCTTTTGTGATTGGTTTTTGTTGCAACTTTCATCTTTGGCGAATAACTGGATTACAAACTAGTAGGTGATTGAAATTGAACGGAATCGAGTAATGAACATTTAAACTGACTCACTTAGTTTCAACTTTCTAGTCATTGACCATAAGGCATTAAGAATGTAAATTATTCTTCATATCATCTGAAATGAAAAGATACTTTTTTAAAAAAGGAAGGTAAGACATATATTTAGAACAGCACACAATTTTGATTTGAATTAGCCCTATTCTGATGTTTAGCTTTTAGATATTCCGAAGATATTTTCACTGACTTTGCAATTGAGACCAGAAGGACTTATAGGTCTGGCCCTGCAGAGTGAGTGGAAAAGTCCTGTTTGCCATATTAGGGAACATTCTCATAGGCTCCAAGGCTTAGGATATGGACATTTTGGGAGCCCATTCTTCTGCTTACCCTATTACTTCAATGATGTTTGCTCCCCTAGATTTTCACTAATAGTAAGAAGTAAACAAACAGATCTGGAGAAAAATGGAAGATAAGAGGCAGGACTGACTGCAGCTCTTCCCTGGGGTGGACAGAACAGCATGTGGAGACTCACATCGTGAACTTTTGGTTCAAGAACCACCACAGGATCATATCAGGGAAACCAACAGAATTCACAGACCCTTTGAAATAAGTGACTTGCTGCTGCAAACTCTGTGAGACAGCTGAAAAACTGTGAGTTCCCAAAGGGTGAGAGAGGGAAAGTCTGCCTCCAAACACACATCCTCACTGGGGAACCTGAAAGTCTGGATCAGGGGAGAAGTATTTAACCTTACCTAGAGCTGAAACAAATTTAGAGAGCCCCGTGAAATATAAAGGTAGAAGAAGCAGTGGGGAGAGCCCTGTAGGCACTCCTGGGCCCAAGGAAGCCCGGGGAAGTCATTTCTGACTATATCTCACAGCAGTCCCTTGGGAGGGCAGACAGTGGGATTGGGGAAGGGCCACAGGGAGAAGGAGGCTTCCAGTGAAACTTTGTAACAGTTCTGACCAAGCGTGAATTTTCTTGGGCAATATCAAGTGTGGACGGGGTGAACGATAAGGGCAGATATGAGCACAGAAGCCATGGCAGGCAGGGAGGGGTGAGACCTGAAAGCCCTGCTTGCTTTCTCAGTAGGGAGGCTTATAGCCTGGGGCAAGATGGGAGCTGTCACTGCAGTGACAGTGAGACCTTTCACTCCAGACTTTCACGTACTTCCCTGGTGACCTGTATGAAGCAGCAGAGGCAGCCATAATCCCAATTGGAATATAACTCCATTGGCCTGAGAACCAGCCTTCCATCCCACACAATGACCACAGCAAGCCCCATCCAAGGAGAGTCTGAGCATGACCAGCATTTGAGAAAATCAGCATACTAAACAAAACTGAAACCAAGGATTCTCAGAGATTCCACTTCACTCCCCTGCTACCTCCACCAGAGCAGGTGCTGGTATCCATGGCTAAGAGACCTGTAGATGGATCACATCACAGGACTCTGAAGACACTCCCCATTATCAGCCTGGAGACCAATAGCTTCGCTGGGTGGTTAGACCCAGAAGAACAATAATGATAATTGCAGTCCAACTCTCAGGAAGCCCCATCCCAAGGGAAAGAGGGAAAGCACCACATCAAGGGATCACCCCATGGGACAAAAGAATCTGAACAGGAGCCTTTGAGTCCCAGATCTTTCCTCTGACATAGTCTATCCAAATGAGAAGGAACCAGAAAAACAATTCTGGTAATACGACAAAGCAGAGTTCTTTAACACCCCAAAAACATCACACCAGTTCACCAGCAATGGACCCAAACCAAGAGGATATCTCTGAATTGCCAGAATAAGAATTCAGAAGGTCAATTATTAAGCTACTTAAGGAGGCACCACAGAAAAGTGAAAACTACCAAAAAAATGTTTTAATAATATAGAATATAGATGAAAAATCTTCAGAGAAAGAGATATCATAAATAAAACACAAACACAACTTCTGTAAATGAAGGACAGGCATAGAGAAATGCAAAATACACTGGCAAGTTTCACCAGTAGAATCAAACAACTAGAAGAAAAACTTCAGAGCTCCAAGACAAGGCTTTCAAATTACTCTGATAAAAACAAAACAAAAAAAAAAGAATCAAAGGAACAAAGCCTCCAAGAAGTTTGGGATGATGTTAAATGACCAAACTTAAGAATAATTGGTGTTCCTGAGAAAGAAGAGAAATCCGAAAGTTTGGAAATTTTGTTTGAGGGAATAATTGAGGAAAACTTCCCTGGCCTTGCTAGGGATCTGGACATTCAAATACAAGAAGCTCAAAGAACACCTGGGAAATTCATCTCAAAAAGATCCTCACCTCTGCACATAGTCATCAGGTTATCTAGGGTCAAGATGAAGGAAAGAATCTTAAGAGTTGTGAGGCAAAAGCATCAAGTAACCTGTAAAGGAAAACCTATCAGATTAACAGCAGATTTATCAGCAGAAACCCTACAGGCTAGAAGGGATTGGGGTCCAATCTTTAGACACCTTAAACAAAATAATTATCAGCCAACAAATTTGTATCCAGTAAAAGTAAGTTTTATAAATGAAGGAAAGATAAAGTATTTTTCAGATAAACAAATGCTGAGAGAACTTGCCACTGTCAAGCCAGCACTACAAGAACCGCTAAAAGATGCCCTAAATCTTGAAACAAAACCTTGAAATACACCAAAATTTGACCTCTTTAAAGCATAAATTTCACAGGGCCTATAAAACAATCATACTTTTTTTTTTTTAATTTTTTTTTTTTTGTTTTTGTTTTTGAGACGGTGTCTTGCTCTGTCACCCGGGCTGGAGTGCAGTGGCCGGATCTCAGCTCACTACAAGCTCCGCCTCCCGGGTTTACGCCATTCTCCTGCCTCAGCCTCCCGAGTAGCTGGGACTACAGGCGCCCGCCAACTCACCCGGCTAGTTTTTTGTATTTTTTAGTAGAGACGGGGTTTCACCGTGTTAGCCAGGATGGTCTCGATCTCCTGACCTCGTGATCCACCCGTCTCGGCCTCCCAAAGTGCTGGGATTACAGGCTTGAGCCACCGCGCCCGGCCAAAACAATCATACTATTTAAAAAAAAAGGTATTTAGGCAACAACTAGCACAATGAGTAGAATAGTACCTCACATCTCAATACTAACACTGAATGTAAATGGTCTAAACGCTCCAATGAAAAGATACAGAATTGCAATATGGATAAGAATTCACCAATTAACCATCTGCTGTCTTCAAGAGACTCACCTAACACATAAGGACACATGTAAACTTAAGATAAAGTGATGGGAAAAGATGTTCCATGCAAATGGACACCAAAAGCAAACAGGAGTAGCTATTCTTATGTCAGACAAAACAGACTTTAAAGCAACAACAGTTAAGAAAAACAAATTGGGGCATTATATTATGACAAAAGGACTAGTCCGACAGGAAGACATCACAATCCTAAATATATATACACCTAATACTGGAGCTCCCAAATTTATAAAACAATTACTACTAGACTTAAGAAACGAAATAGATGGCAACAGAACAATAGTGGGGGACATTAATACTCTACTGACAGCACTAGACAGGTCATCAAGATAGAAAGTCTACAAAGAAATAATGGACTTAAACTATGTCCTTGAACAAATGGATTTAACAGATATTTATAGAACATTCCACCCAACAACTGCAGAATATACATTCTATTCATTAGCACATGGAACACTCTCCAAGACAGATCATATGATAGGCCACAAAACAAGTCTCAACAAATTTGAGAACACTGAAATTTTGTCAGGTACTCTCTCAGACCACAGTGGAATAAAATTGGAATTCAACTCCAAAAGGAGTCCTCAAAACCATGTACATACAGGAAACTAAATAACCTGCTCCTGAATGATAATTGGGTCAACAATACAATCAAAATGGAAATAGAAAAATTTCTTGAACTGGCCGGTGCAGTGGCTCACGCCTGTAATCCGAGCACTTTGGGAGGCCAAGGCAGGTGGATCACCTGAGGTCAGGAGTTTGAGACCAGCTAGACTGATATGGTGAAACACTGTCTCTACTAAAAATACAAAAATTAGCTGGGCCTCATGGCAGGTACCTGTAGTACCAGCTATTCAGGAGGATGAGACAGGAGAATTGCTTTGCTTGAACCCAGGAGGCAGAGGTTGCAGTGAGTGGAGATCCCGCCACTGTACTCTAGCCTGTGTGACAAAGCGAGACGTGTTTCAAGAGAAAAAAAAGAAAAAAGAAAATATTCCTCGAACTGAACGATAATAGTGACACAAACTATCAAAATCTCTGGGATACAGAAAAGATGGTGCTAAGAGGAAAGTTCATAGCATTAAATGTCTACATCAAAACATCTGAAAGAGCACAAATAGACAATCTAGGGTCACACCTCCAGGAACTAGAGAAAGAAAAACAAAACAACCCCAAACCCAGTAAGAGAAAAAAATTAGCAAGATCAGAGCAAAACTAAATAAAATTGAAACAAAAAATTACAAAAGATAAATGAAGTAATAAGCTGGTTGTTTGAAAAGATAAATCTAATTGATACACAATTAGCAAGATTAACCAAGAAAAGAATAGAGAACATCCAAATAAGCTCAATTAGAAACAAAACGGGAGATATTACAACCAATACCACAGAAATTCAAAAGATCATTCAAGGCTACTATGAACACCTTTATGCACATAAACTAGAAAACCTCGAGAACATGGATAAATTCCTGGAAATATGCAGCCCTCCTAGATTAAACCAGGAAGAAATGGAAACCTTGAACACACCAATAACAAGCAATGAGATTAAAATGGTAATTTAAAAAGTTACCCACAAAAAAATACTCCAGGACCAAACGGATTCACAGCTGAATTCTATCAGATATTCAAAGAAATGGTACCAATCCCATTGACACTATTCCAAAAGATAGAGAAGAGGGGAATCCTCTCTAAATTATTCTATGAAGCCAGTATCACCCTAATACCAAAACCAAGAAAACACATTAAAAAACAAAACTACAGACCAATATCCCTAATGAACATAGATGCAAAAAGCCTCAAAAAATTCTAGCTAACAGAATCCAACAGCACATCAAAATGATAATCCACCATGATCAAGTGGGTTTCCTACCAGAGATTCAGGGATGGTTTAACATATGCAAGTCAATAAATGTAATATA
>NC_044981.1:30044772-30061379 GCF_008728515.1 Papio anubis
GAGATTCAGGGATGGTTTAACATATGCAAGTCAATAAATGTAATATATCACATAAACTGCATTAAAAACAAAAACCACATGATCATCTCAATAGATGCAGAAAAATCATTTCACAAATACCAGCATCCCTTTATGATTAAAACCCTCAGCAAAATCAGCATAGAAGGGACATACCTTAAGGAAATAAAAGACAGCTATTACAAACCCACAGCCAACATTATACTGAACGGAGATAAGTTGAAACCATTACCACTGAGAACTGGGACAAGTCAAGGATTCCTACTTTCACCACTTCTATTCAACATAGTGCTGGAAGTCCTAACCGGAGCAATCAGACATGAGAAAGAAATAAAGGGCATCTAAATTAGTAATGAGGAAGTCAAACTGTTATTGTTTGCTGATGGCATGATTATACACCTAGAAAATTTTAAGGACTCATCCAAAAAGTTCCTCAACGGGTGAATGAATTCAGCACAGTTTTAGGAAACAAAATTAATACACACAGATCAGTAGCTCTGCTCTACACCAACTGCGACCAAGCTGAGAAGCAAATCAAGAGCTCAACCCCTTTTAAAGTAGCTGCAAAACAAATAATGAAATACTTAGAAATATACCTAACCAAGGAGGTGGAAGACGTCTACAAGGAAAACTACAAAACACTGCTGAAAGTAATCACACATGATACAGGCAAATGGAAACACATCCCACACTCACGGATGGGTAGAATCAATATTGTGAAAATGGGACTGAGCAGGAACCCGCATCCAGGAAAAGATCCCTTTGCTCCTCCCTCAGAATGAATGGAGACCAGAAATCAGATGTTTATGCCCAAGAAAAGCAGGATTTTGTTCAGCACTTCTCCCAGATCATTAGGGTGCTGACTGAGGATGAGATGGGGCACCCAGAGACAGGAGATGCTATTGCCCAGCTTGAGGAGATCCTGGGGTATGATGCCATTGGAGGCAAGTGTCACAGGGGTTTGACTGTGCTAGCCATCCGGGAGCTGGTGGAGCCAAGGAAACGGGATACTCAGAGTCTCCAGGGGGCCCTGACTGTGGGCTGGCATGTGGAACTGCTGCAAGCTTTCTTCCTGGTGGCAGATGACATCATGGATTCATCCCTTACCTGCCGGGGACAGATCTGCTGGTATGAGAAGCCAGACATGGGGTAGGATGCCATCAATGATGCTATCCTTATGGGAGCATGTATCTACCGCCTGCTGAAGCTCTATTGCCGGGAGCAGCCCTATTACCTGAACCTGATTGAGCTCTTCCTGCAGAGTTCCTATCAGACTGAGATTGGGCAGACCCTGGACCTCATCACAGCCCCACAGGGCAATGTGGATCTTGGCAGGTTCACCGAAAGAAGGTACAAATCTATTGAAAAGTACAAGATAGCTTTCTACTCCTTCTACCTTCCTGTAGCTCCAGTCATGTACATGGTGAGAATTGATGATGAGAAGGAGCATGCCAATGCCAAGAAGATCCTGCTGGAGATGGGAGAGTTCTTTCAGATTCAGGATGATTACCTTGACCTCTTTGGGGGCCCCAGTGTGACCCGCAAATTTGGCACTGACATCCAGGACAACAAATTCTGCTGGCTAGTGGTTCAGTGTCTTCAATGGGCCACTCCGGAACAGTATGAGATTCTGAAGGAAAATTCTGGCAGAAGGAGGCCGAGAAGGTGGCCTTGGTGAAGGCACTGTATGAGGAGCTGGATCTGCCGGCCGTGTTCTTACAGTATGAGGAAGGTAGTCACAGCCACTTTATGGGTCTCATTGAACAGTACGCAGTGCCCCTGCCTGCAGCCATCTTTCTGGGGCCTGCACGCAAAATCTACTAGTGGAAAAAGTGACCTAGAGACTGAAAGGGCGGGGAGAGGAGGCTCTTGAGGAATAAATTATTGTATAACCAAAATATATTTATAGATACATATATTGTGAAAATGACAATACTGCCCAAAGCAATCTACAAATTCAATGCAACTCCCATCAAAAATACCACCATCTTTCTTCAAAGAACTAGAAAAAATAATCCTAAAATTAATGTGGAACAAAAAAAGACCCTGCATAGCCAAAGTGAGACTAACCAAAAAGAAAAAATCTGGAGGCGTTACATTACCCGACTTCAAAATATACTATAAGGCCACAGTCACCAAAACAGCATGGCACTGGTATAAAAATAGGCATATAAGGCCGGGCGCGGTGGCTCAAGCCTGTAATCCTAGCACTTTGGGAGGCCGAGACGGGCGGATCACGAGGTCAGAAGATCGAGACCATCCTGGCTAACACGGTGAAACCCCGTCTCTACTAAAAAATACAAAAAACTAGCCGGGCGAGGTGGCGGGCGCCTGTAGTCCCAGCTACTCGGGAGGCTGAGGCAGGAGAATGGCGTAAACCCGGGAGGCGGAGCTTGCAGTGAGCTGAGATCCGGCCACTGCACTCCAGCCCAGGCGACAGAGCCAGACTCCGTCTCAAAAAAAAAAAAAAAAAAAAAAATAGGCATATAGACCAATGGAACAGAATAGAGAACCCAGAAATAAAGCCAAGTACCTAATGGTCAACTGATTCCGGCAAAGCAAACAAAAACATAAACTGGGGAAAGGACACCCTATTCAACAAATGGTGCTGGGTTAATTGGCAGGCCACATATAGAAGAATGAAAGTGTATCCTCATCTCCCACCCTGTATAAAAATCAACTCAAGGTGAATCAAAGACCTAAATCTAAGACATGAAACCATAAAAATTTTAAAAGACTACATTTTAAAAACCCTTCTAGACATTGGCATAGGCAAAGACTTCATGACCAAGAACCCAAAAGCAAATGCAACAAAAACAAAGATAAATAGATAGGACTTAGACTAAAAGCCTCTGTACAGCAAACAAACAATCAGCAGAGTAAACAGACAACCCACAGAGTGAAAGAAAATCTTCAGTCTACACTTCCGACAAAGGACTAATATCCAGAATCTACAAAGAATTCAAACAAATCGAAAAGAACGAAACAAACAATTCCATAAAAAAATGCACTAAGGACATGAATAGAAAATTCTCAAAAGAAATATACAAATGGCCAACAAACACTAATGCCCAACATCACTAATGATCAGGGAAATGTAAATCAAAACCGCAATGCAATAATACCTGACTCCTGCAAGAATGACTATAATCAAAATAACAAAAAACAATAGATGTTGGCATGGATGTGGTGAAAAGGAACACTTTTACATGGCTGGTGGGAATGTAAACTAGTACAACAACTGTGGAAAACAGTATGGACATTCCTTAAATAACAAAAAGTAGATCTACTGTTTGATCCATCAATCCCACTATTGGGTATCTACCCAGAGGAAAAGACATCCTTATACGAAGAAGATCCCTGCATACGCATGTTAACAGCACAATTCGCAATTGCAAAAATATGGAATCAGTCCAAAAGCCCATCAATCAATGAATAAATAAAGAAAATGATATATATATATATGGTGTGTGTGTGTATATATATGTGTGTGTGTGTGTGTGTGTGTATATACACACACACACCATACAATACTATCCAGCCATAAAAAGGAATGCGATAATGGCATTTGCAGGAAACTGGATGGAAATGGAGACCATTATTCTGAGTAAAGTAACTCAGGAATGGAAAACCAACATGGTATGTCCTCACTCATTAAGTGGGAGCTAAGCTATGAGAACGCAAAGGTGTAAGAATGATAAAATGGACTTTCAGGACTCAGGGGAAAGAGGGGTAGGGAGGTGAGAGATAAAAGACTACACGTTGGGTACATTGTATGCTGTTCAAGTGATGGGTGCACCAAAATCTCAGAAATCAGCGCTAAAGAACTTATTCATGTAACCAAACACCACCTGTTCCCTCAAAAACCTATTGAAATAAAAAGAAAAATCAAAAACAAAGCAACTCCACCCCCCAAAAAAAGAAATAAAGAAGACCTAAATAAGTGGGGAGAAATACTGTGTTCAAAGATTGGAATATTCAGTATTGTAGATTAAATGCAATTCCAATCAAGTTCCTGGCAGGCCTGAACCTCAAAGTTTAAAAAATAAAAATAAATTCTGGCAGGCTTTTTAAAAACAGAAATTAACAAGCTGATTTTTCAATTTATATGGAAATCTGAAGGACTTTGAATAGCCATCATAATTTTTTACAAAGAAAAAACTTGGAAAACACACACTACCTGATTACAAGACTTACTATAAAGCTCCAGGAATCAAAGCAGCGTTATTGGCATAAAGATAGCCATGAATCAGTGGAATAGAATAAAGAGTTCATGAATAAAGCCACACATGTATGTCTCTAAAAAATGCTTCAAGGGGAAAGGATAGTGTTTTCAACAAATGATGTTGGGAAAAAATGACAAGAAAAAGAAGGAACACCGTATCCAAAAACTCACTTGATACGAATCACAGATACAAACATAAGAGCTAAAGTTGCTAGCCTTCTAAAACACTGCTACCCAATAGGCTATAATCTGAGTCACAAATGTGAGCCACATCGGTAATCTTTACTTTTCTAGTAGCTGCATTTTTAAAAGTCAAAAGTAATCAGTGAAATTAATTTTAACAATATGTTTTATTTAATCCAATACATCCAAAATATAATTTTAGCATGGAATCAAAATAAAAGATTATTGGCGTATTTAACATTTTTTCTCATACTTAGTCTTTTAATTTAGAGTCATTCTTTTGAGCCTCGAACTGAGAAATTCCTTACAACCTGCCATGTCAAGGTTTTCCTCCAGTTCGGAGGATTCTGGGATTTGCAGAAGACATCAGTACCATTTACATTTCCAACTCTGGAGTTCAGGAAAGAAAGAAGTACAGAGACACAGTCCGGACTGGGGCCTTAGCCTCTTGATGCCAAAAGCTATCCACGTGCCAGACCTGCAGGTATGCCAGTGGCTCAGGGTTTTGGTGCCAGCCACAGGTGGGAAGCAGAGAGGAAGTACTGGGCCCAGGACCTCTGCAAACCGCCTCAGGAAGTCACTGGAAACCTACAGCCCCCATTCCTGCAGCCTGGTGCTTTCCCCGCGGAGTTCCACGTCTGTGAGAGGTGATTCACAGACACCTTTATACAGTAACCCAGAATCCCTCTTCATCTGCTTTAGGATGGCTCATGGGGTGCTCTAGGAAGTCTCACACAATGATAATAACTTAAATTGCTTTGGCTTAACAATCTTCTGTACTTTTCTCAATAATCTTTACTTTCGGACACTGAATTGTTGTTTGGTTTTATTGACCGTATCTTTCAACTGAACGTAATTTGCCAGAGGCCATGATTTTCTGTTTTGGATCTGACCCAGCACCCTGGGCAAGCGCCACGGCAGAAAGAGTAGATGCTCAACAAACAGTTAAGGGCTGAATAAATCTAGAGACCAAGACCTCTTAAAGTTGAGTCTGGGACTGACAGGTAGGTATTTTCCCAGCATATGATTTTTGAGGTCCACAGGGGAGGGATGGGGGGAGTCTTACCCAGGGCGGCGAGTGCAGCCTCAGTGGCAGAAATCCCAGCGCGCCCCCTCCTGCAGCAGACCCGCTCCTCCTGCGAGGCCCCAGATGAAACCCGACCCCCAGCTGCCTGCGCAGCCTCCTGGCAGGGGTCGCGGGGCGCTTCTGCGAGGCAGTCTGGGCCAAAAGGCGCCAAATCCGCACTCGTGCTCCAGCCACCCAGCCTGTTTGGGGCTGGGGAGCCTCTCCTGATCGGTGACTGTCGCGGACAATAGACGAGACCAGAAATTAGATTTGGTTCCAGGATCAAGTACCTTTAATCAAGGAATGGAGATGGCAGGGGACGAGGCCTAAGAGATGTAGACAGCAAGTCCTGTCTGCTTAGGTCGCAAAGAGGAAGAAGAGACGGGACTCGGGGTCCTGGACTGGGACTAGGAAGGGCCCGCTCCAAGAGGGTGCGGCTTCCCATGCCAGGGTCCTGGAGGTCCGGGGAGTCGCGGAGGGACCGCCCTCCGGTAACCGAGGGACTGGGGGCAAATGCTCGGCCCAGTCTGATCCCAGACATTCTTGTAACCCAATATAGTTACAGCTCGGACGCCATGTTCTTCCTGGGTCCCTCCAAACTAGGGTTGGAGGATCAACTAGTGGATTCCGGGGAAGAGGAACCTTCCTCCCTGGAAGCAGCAGAACAAATTTCAGGGACTCGGGAGTCCAAGACCCCATTCCAAAAACACTGAGAGATTGGGTACTGGGCGCACAGTATGTCTGTGGGGTCACACGCACCCGGGAACCAGATCTTAGGGCCCGCAGGCTTCCCTCGGCCTTGAGATCAGAGTCCACCGCCAGTAACTGAGAGGAAACATCTGTACTCCAGGATTTGGAGACATCGACGAGGGAGCCGGGCGCCCCTGTGTGTACAGAGCCCTGTTCTGCAGCTGGGAACCGAACGGGACCCTGTGGAAGTCGCCGGTGGGGAAGCTAAAGGGGACCTGAGTGTCTGTCCTCAGTCCTTCGGCCACACGGGGGCGCTGCCGCTATGCGCTCGGGTTCTGATGAGCCGCTCTGGAGAGGACGGGTCGGTGGTCTGAGTAAGACAGAGATTGTTGATCCAGAAAGGATTATCAATGAGGTGGGGCTGGGGTTGTCCCGGGGGTGGAAAGGCCTTCTGAGAAGCCCTGGACCGGGCGGGGTTCCGGTTCTGCGGAACAGAGGAGGGTTCTGGAGCTGCCTGTCTCTGAGGTTTCCAACTCCTCCTTGCAAACCCTCTCTCCAGCCTTTTCATGGTAACACTCTAGGAAAATGGAAAATTGATCATTTTTTTCTTCCACTCCTTAATCCTTTCCTGAGTGCTACTTTTAAATAATTTTATTTTAGAAGAGTTTTAAATTTACGTAAAAGCTGCAATGGTAGTACAGAGTTACCATCCGCTCTAGTCATTTTCCCCTGGTGTGAGCATCTCGCATTCCTATGGTCCGTTTGTCACAGCTAACGAAGCCATTTTCATACCTTATTATTTACGAAACTGCAGACTTTATTTGGAGTTCATTAGCGTTCCCCTAATGTCCTTTCTGTGTTCCAGGATTCCATCGAGAATATCACATTACATTTAGTCTCCTTCATGCCTCCTTGGCCTCCTCTGGTCTGTGATAGTTCCTGAGATTTTCCTAATTTTTGATGCCCTTCACAATATTGGGAAGAACTGACCAGATATATTGTAAAATGTCCCTCAAACTGAATTTATTTGGGGTTTAGATCATGGTTAGACTACGGTTATGGATGTTTAGATGAGGTGAAGTGCGATTCTCCAAACACTTTGTCAAGGTTATAGAATATCAATTTGATGTACCACTGTTGTTGTTGAAGTTGATCACCTGGTATATTAGCTTCAATATACCTCCCGGGTATATTGAACTCAGGAGGCAGAGGTTGCAGTGAGCCGAGATCATGCCATTGCACTCCAGCCTGGGAGAAAAGAGGGAAACTTCATGTCCAAAAAAAAAAAAAAGTTAAAATAAATAAGAAGAGAAAAAAATTAAGGTCATCTCTTGTGTACTTTTTAAAATCAATGGATAGAGTATAGCAAAGTTATGTGAGCACTCACAATACCTGGTTTTTAACTGAAAGAAACACTGAAAAGGGCAAGATATTGTCTCAAATTGCCAATGCCGCCCCAGCCCCATCCTCCAGCAGCAGCTCTGCAGTGCGGAGAATCATGCACTTTGGGAGAGGGAGAACACAGAAATTGTGAGACATTGCGTTGAACTCAGTGGTGCCCTGATATAGAGTTATATTGGAAGAATGGAGCAATGGGTTTGGTTGTTGGTGTGGGGAAATGGGGAGGAAAGGAATGAAAAAAATAATCGGGGTAGATGATGATACTAGTCTGAGAATCAGGTGCTGGTTCCATTCTACTGTGCATCTAGTCACAGTGGCGTAGACGTCCAGGCAGGAGGAGGAGCAAGGTGTGGGATCAGCTACATGGGCTTCCAAAGGTAATCCCAGGTGCCACCTCTCCTCCATACTTAATAGGAATCCCAGGCCCTTCCCTGAAGTGACACCATCCTGCAACCTTTGTACCCCTCTTTCCACTTCTCACAGCCTTTCCCTCCTCCCTCCTTCATTCTCCTGGCCAGGACCCACACTCACCCCACCTCACCTCTCTCTTTTGATCAGTCCCATAGTTCAGAAAGACACAGAAATGCCAGCTGTGGTCAGGTCTTTTAAAAATTTATTCAGTGCTCTCTGGGCATGCATTTGAAGATGATAACATTGTTTCTGGTCTCAGTGCACTTTCACCACATCTGATTTTCAGCTATGTGAGTCAGGACATCTATATGATCAATCAATCAACCAGGGAAAGAAACTAAGGTCCAGAGCCCCGAGGATGCTTGCGCAAATCACCCTGATTTGGACAGAACAGGATCTTGTAAGCGTCCTAAGAGTCAGAGAAGACTGCAGCCCCTTGTGTTGTATTCTGCTGCATGCCGGGGAAACTGGATGGAAACGATTCAGATTCTTCCTGCATGAAAACGGCAACTTGTGTCCTTGGGGATCCTCCAGTGGCCCCAGTTGTTCCTGCTGGGGGTGACCTCGACTCTCGAATCCAGCCCTGTAAAATAGGGAGAAATTCAGACATTGCAAGGCATGAAAAATTTTCTCCTGAGAGCAAAGTCGAAGGATAACAAAATTGAAGGAGGGAACATATCAAAAAGAGGAGGAAGGAATATACAAAAACAAAAAACAAAAAACCAGCAACAACCAACAACAAGAACAACAACAACAAAAAAATACCAAGACATGGGATGTATGAAATCAAACATCAACCCATGAAAAGGTGAAAGGGCAACAGGACCAGAAAGGAAGAGGGTCACCTGGGTGGGTGGACAGCAGAGGAGAAGCCATCTCCAAGAAGATGACCTTGACAACAGCCACCATAAGTTTAAACGTATTGAGAAGACATTTACTCAACTAAGGGACAGTTGGTGAATTCATTTATTAAGGTTCATGGAAAGTAAGAAAATGAGAATACCAGGCAATTATCAAATATTGAAAACTTCAACATGTATGGAAAGAAAAACTAAGAGAGTTTAACATGTGGCTCAGGTCTGAGTAGCATTCACATAAGTCAATAATTTTAACTCTGGCTCTCAGTGCACTCAAAATCTCCACCTGCCTACACGAGGAGGATGAAAATGTCTGTGCTGGGGAAGGTACTATGGACGAAGGGATATTGAAAAGTCAATACATAATATCTAAAATGGGAACATTTGAAGTGGCATAAATATATATTATCAAGAAACATAAAGATAAAGAACAACATATGAACGAAAAGGCTTCTGTGTGGTTGTTTGCCAGGAAGCTGGTGGCTAGGAAGGATTGAGAGGGAGTAGAGGGGAGACCATGTTTTGCAACAGCGGAAATGAAAGGGAAGCAGGTAGCACCTTGACCCTGCCTCATGCGGAGAACAGGGTTCCACGCAGTGGTCCAGGATCTCAGGGACTTACTGTGGCTCAGGCCACCTGCCCCCAGGACAAGCCCTTGGCATTGAGTCTACTGAAATGTGGGGAGGGACAAGAGGAGGTCTTCGGACCTTTGACCTGAGCAGCCTGGCTTACTCTAGACTCTGTCTTGGCTTCTGTCCAGAGATTAATGTAATAAATTGTCTCCAAATTCACCCAAGGGAGCGGAGTTCCTTCCTCTGCTCCTTATCCCCTTCAACACCATCATTTCTGGAAGTGTTATTCTGAACATGTTCTCAGATTTGTTTTTATCAGTGGAGAAAGAGAAGATAAAAGAGCACTCACCCAGCACAGCCAGAGGGAGGCAGCTCCAAGGACTCCAGTGGCCACCAGAGTCCACCACGATCCAGGGCTGGACATGCACAGTGAGATCTTCAGCGCAGAGGGAGAAATCTCCTGGGGTAGGAAGGAAAAACAGCGTTGGGAAGCGTTTCCTTACTTCACAGTGAGTGCAAACATGATAGGAAGGCATAGAGCAAAAGGAAGAAATTATAGGGAAAGGTGCTTGTTTAGGGGGAGATGATGCTGCGGGAGGGATGCACCAGACCCAGCACTGGTGGGGGGTAGGAGAAACAGGTATAACCCTTGACTAGAGAATGGATACTTAAGGATCAATATAGTTACTAGGTGAAGAGGACTACATACGTTTTAAGGACGTTGATGTACATTATAGTGTACTATTGGAAGTTAAGGGGAAAGAAAAGAAATTTCATTAATAAAAACAGGCTGCATGTAGTAAAATCAATAATCAGCCCTGGGACTTGTGTTTTCAAAATGCTTCATCCAGGTGCGACCCCTCTGACTTCCTGGATTCCCCACCCTCTAGCACCCGGTTCCCTCTCCTGTAATGAGACAGGGTCAGGAGGAGAGATGGACACATGGGCCCATGCTGAAGGCAGTCAGTCACCTGTGCCTGCAGACGAGAAACCGCAGCCTAACCTGACCGAACCTCAAGCGGAAAAAGAGTTTGAACCACTAGCCTCCAGCACAGGGATTCCATCCCAGCTCAGTATTTAGTATTTAGAGATGTACTATTTCAAGATTCCTAAATACTGAGGACTCTGGCCAGTCTGGTTTGACCATGTGCCTCCTTCCTCACACTGTGGGGCCCCAGCTTTCCCTCCCAATTCCACACCCCCAGATGCCGGTACCATGCTCAGGTTCATCGTGGACACCGCTCCATCCGACATGGCAACACTTTTGATCCAGCCGCTTTGACAGCCTCGTTCAGTCTCTTCTGGAGAGAGCCACCGAGCCCTTTGCTGATGAGCTGGGACTGACAGGGAACAGGGCTGCGATCTCGGATGGGGTTGGGGATGGACACGGAAGTCGTCTTCTAAAGACCAAGGGGGCTCTAACCACAGAATTCGTCTCTAACCAGTGACTCCTCCAGAAGAGGAAGAAAGAAGCCTCTCTACACTAAGCTGAAACACTAAATACACTGTTACACTAAATACACTGTTACACTAAATACACTGTTACACTAAATACACTGAAACACTAAATACACTGTTACACTAAATACACTGGTACACTAAGTGGTAAACTTGGTCAACTTAGAGCACTATGTGCAATAAGTACACTAAGTAATAATATGAGTAATAAGTGGTACACTAAGCTGAAACCGCTAACCGCAGCCGAACAGCAGAGGAACCTCAACTTAAATAGTGTGGAGCGGCCGCTAGGTTTCCGCTGCTCCTAGTCGTCCCCAAGACGAAGCGCCCGTGAGGCTTTAGCAGTGGCCCCGGGCTCAGGCAACCAGGGCTGCTTCTCTCCGAGGTTCAGGTTCGCGGCCTTACAAACCCTCCGCTCCGAATCTGGGCTGGCCTATCCGGGAAGCCTTGAAACTCAACTCCCGGGTGGGCCAGGAAGGCTGCCCGAGTTGGGCAGCGCCGGCCAGCGCCTTCCTCAGAGCCAAGCTGCTCGCCACCCTCGAGGCCCAGCCGAGCCTGGAGGAGAGACCGGGTCCGCTCAGGTGGGGCCTTGGTGCCTGGCGACCCCATGAGCACCCACCCTCCAGCCTGGGGCGGGATGGCCCAATCAGGCGCTGTGGGGGTCCGTTTGGAAACCACTCTCTGCTTTGAGGACACACGCGGGGCTTCCCTGGGAGAAGGAGGCAGTGAAGAGGGGCAGACACGAGGCCTCTGGCCAGCCGCGCCTCGGGGCCAGGCCTCCCTGTGTCCACATCTGGTCTCCCGGCTTTTCACAACAGTGACCTTGACAGCGCCCAGAGTCCGCTGCTTCCGTCCAGTCCGCTCTTACCCTGCGTGGCCCAGAGGGCGCAGCACTGGTGGCTTCAGGAGGTGGCTGTGAGCGCGGGGCTGGGGCCGAGAGCATAGGACCAGAGAGGAGTCGCCAAGCCACCACCGGCCCCGGGGCACCGTCACCAGCTCCCGGCTAGGTCAAGCCCCAGATTCGGGTTTGCCCAGCAGGCGCTCGGCGTCCATGCTCCCTCTCCATCTCCCTGCCTCTCTAAGGAGAACCTAGCCCATTAGAAAGCCCAGGGCGTTCTGTGGACTGGTTGGTCAAAAATGGTGTGTGGGGGAGGGGCTCAATTGAGATCAGACATGAAAAACAGGGAACCTGGGGACCATAGGGCTGGGGCCCAGGAGGGGGTCGAAGCTTCTATTTAAGACAGGTGACTAAGTGAGGGGCACTGCCGCAACAGGAAGAAAGATTGATTTGCAATTGATTTGCAGGCGTGATCAGTTTTAGTTCCTATTTGACAACCAGAAGTCTGCAGCTCTATCCTTGGTGAGTTCTGAAGGCCTCTGGGGACAGCTGAGCCCAAAAGACTTTTTAATTCCACAGAGAACTTCCACTGAGGCAGGTCTCCTCTGTGCCCAGGAAAGGAAGGCTGGGCGTGATGGTTTCTGAAAAAAGTTACACAGAGAAAAGGCCAAGTTCATTTGTGCTACCCTGAACTGAACACAGATCAATTAACTGGTCCCAGGATTGATGGCAAGAGGCCTATAACTGGTCTTCTAGTTCCTATCCAGTCCTTCCCCCATAAACTCAGAACCCTGTCCTCTTGGAACAGTGAATCCCCAGCAGAGGACCTCAGCTCCCAAGCTCCATTCAGCCTGGGCTGCCTGGAACCCACTACCCTGCCCAGGAGCTGTTAACACCTGGAGCTCGGTGCAGGAAGAATGCAGGGGCGCTTGGTGGGGAAGTGAGTGAGTGCAGAGGGGTTCCGGGAACTCCTTGCGCCCTTGCAGTAGCTCCCACTCAGGCTGTCCTGCAAGTCCTCACAAGGCCCACCACTGAGCAGGAAGAATGTCCCCAGGAGAGGCAAGGGGTGGGGCAAAGGCGAGTATGGGGTCCCTTGCATTTGCAGCAAACTGGAGAGGGAGAGGAGAGGCAAGGAGTACTGGTCCTCACGTGGAAACCTACAGCACACTGCCCTGAGGGAATGGGAAGGGAACCACAGCCACGCTCGTCCACAGAAGACTTGGCAGATGGGAGAGGGTATCCTTGAGGACTGAAATCCCTACCTCATAGGACTCTGGATACTTGGACACTTGCTTCCTCCTGTGCTTCTCTATGAATCTCAGGACTGTGTTTGGGACACTCTCTGCACTCTTATTCTTGTAATTCTCTTCTCTCTGGATGGCCTCCTTTCCCTTGGAGTGAAGGCGTGGCCATCAGATTCTTGGGCTGAAGGTCACTGGGTGACTGTGAGATTCTGGGGCCAGTTACTTCCCTTTCTTAGCCACCCCATGCTTTACAAAACGGAGCTCCGCAGTCATACTCATCTCTCCCAGTGAAGCTCAAAGGAATTATTAATAAAAAACACAAAAACATAAATGAAATGATGTTTATGGAGCCAACTGATTAACATGGAAAAGCACGGGCTTCCCACTTTTCTGCCCTTCGTGAGAACTTAATCCTAAAACACTGATGTCATGTCAACCTTCTGCCTTAACTGGGAATTGCTGTAGTCAGTCTGTTCTAAGGGCATCCCGTGAGCCCCTAGGGTTGGAAAAATAAGGCCACTTTTCCTAAACATACATGTGGTTCTGTCCTGGCCAGATCAGTGGACTTCCAGTGTCCTTCCTGAGTCACACCGAGGTAAACTGCGCAGACCAGAAATCAACATTTTAAAAAGAGTAAAATAAAATAAGTGGCCTGTAGTGTGTGGGCTGGGGTTGGTGCGGGCTTCCGGCTTGGCCACCGGTGTCCGTGGTTCAGCCCCGGGGCTTTTGTGTCGGGTCTGGCTTGGCTTTGTGTTCCAGAGTTTTTGCCCTGCTCCGCGGCGCTTCTCAGGGGCGGGAGCCGCGAGGCCGGGGCGAGCTCGGGCGGGACCGGCGGCTGTGAAGGCTGCGGGGAGCGGGACTTGCAGCTCCTGGTGATGCCAGCGTTCCTGGAAGGCTCCTGGGACCTGACGAAGGACAAGTTGAAGAGTGAGTTGGTCGCCATTAAAGTGAGGCTCCCGGCCCGGAGCAGCGCGCAGACCAGGACGCACAGCTCCGCCTGCAGCACTGGGCGCTACCTCTACCCGCCCGGGCGCCGACAGCGAGGGCCCCGCCTCCCCCAGCTCGAGGAACTCGCAGCTGCGAGTGCACCCTGGTCCTGGCTTCGGAGCCGGGCCTCCCGGAGCAGGAAAGCCACAAAGAAAACAGATCAACCCAGACCAAAAGATAAAGCTGATCTCGAGGTAATCGCGCTCACTAATGAAGATCTCGTGGACCCGCTTGCGAGGTATGGAGAGAAACCTAGTCCTACTGGAGAACAACCAGGAAGCGGTGTGAGAAAAAAACCCTTGAAACCAAGGAACAAGGACGATCTGTCGCCCAGGCTGGCGTGCAGTGGTGCGATCTCGGCTCACTGCAGCCACCGCTTCCCTGGTTAAACAGATTCTCGTGCCTCAGCCTCCCGAGTGGCTAGAAACACAGGCATGCGCCACCTCACCAGGCTACTTTTTTTTTTTTTTTTTTTTTTTTTTTTTTTTTTTATTTTTGGTAGGGACGGGTTTTCCCGGTGTTGTCCAGGCTGGTCTCCAACTCCTGAGCTCAAGGGATCCGCCCATCTCGGCGGATTAAGGATTAACAATTTAATCTTCAGCAGAAAATGGAAGACCGAATTTAAATAAAAGTTCTAGTAGATACTGTGACAATGAAGAAGACCAAAGTAGAGATCAAGCTTGAGAAGAGAGAACCACTAAAGGGCAGAGCAAAGACTCCAGTAACACTAAAGCAAAGAAGACTTGAGATAGAGCTATTCTCACGCCGGAATAACTGAGGCTGAACGCACAAGTGGAGCTTCGGAAGGCGGAGCTCTGCAGGCCTGCAGTAGGGACTTGGAGCAGAGTCTCTACCAGAGACCTGAGGAGAAGGCCAAGGAAGAGGGTGGAAACCAGAACATTTTCGAATAGACCATGCAGTAATTTCACAGAGTGCTCCCACAGCTGAAAATCTAGTGGCTTCAGGACACAAAGCCTTAGTTGTCAGTAGGTGACTGGAAATTTCAAGCATGCAGCTCCTATTCTGCAATTCAGTAAATTTTCAAACATACCCCAAACTCCAAAGACACCATTGAAAAAAACAAACAAAAAACAAAACAAAACAAAATACAGAAAAGAAGAGTAGAAAGGGATATTCGTAAAGAAACATTGCCCTGTGGCATCTACACCAACAGGAATGGCTGCAGACCAGTCAAAGGGGCTACATACAGGCAGGCCATTTGAACTCAGTGAGTTCAGGATGGCAGAATCTTGTACATCTAAATATGTTCCTAAGTGTGTTCCCTTGGCAGATATCAAGTCAGAAAAGACAAAAAAAGAATGAGCCTTTTCCATATGGACAAAAATTTTGCTCTTTGTTGTTGTGGTAGGTTTTGTTTGTTTGTTTTTTGGTCTATCAAGCTATGGAAACCAACCAAGGAAATCCTTTCTCTAATGTTTTTCCTGATGACTCTAGAAACCCAACTGAATGGGATCCCTTTGGCACATTCAACTTGGTCTATTTTTAATAAATGTATTGAAAAACACTTGGGTACACTTGTTGACTTAAAGAACTATAAAAAGGTGATTTCACCTCAATAAATGTAGTATTCCATGAAAAGCAAACAAAATATATATAAATGAACTTCATTAGAGTGTTTTTGAACTCTGGACTAGCAGGGATCACTTCCTGCCATATGAAAATCTTTTTTAGCTCTCAAGCATTTTTGTAGGCTTTTTAAAATTTTTTCTTCTAATTGTCCAAACCTATGCAGGGTTTCTTTAAAATGTGGACATCTGGTTTCATTTTTGAAAAAAGATATATATGTTTTGTGGAAACAGAAAAGGCAAAACATGGTAATATAGTATGAAGTTACACATTTAAATACTTTGACTTCTTACAGAAGAGTGTAAGAATTATCTTCTGCTGAATCAAAACTTTACAGACATGGGAGACAATGAAATTTGGTAAGAGAAAAAGTAACATGGTCGTACTTTTTGTAACTGCAACACAATTTGATGGTGTTTATGAGGAAAAGTACAGCAATAATCTCTTCTGTAACTTTTATTAATAGTAATGTTGTTACTGTAGCCCTATCATACTCACTTTTTAAACCACTGGCTTTTTAAAGTATCGTGAAAGTCCCACTTCAGTAAGACCTATTGAAATACCGTTGATGTTTAAGCAGGGATCTTTTAATGTAGCATATACATGTTTTAGAGAACTGTTGGCAGGCTGTACATGTGTTTAAAAACCGCTAGCTAGCTGTAGGGATACAGTTGAAAACTACACTTTTTTAGAAATTATGTACTGGTCCTACATTTCATTTGGATTCCTTATTGCATCCTCTTCTGTTAACAAAAACAAATTTTGCCAATATTTTTGCCTTTTATTTCCCAACACAATTTGATTTAAAAGTACAAAAAGTGTTTGCTTTCAAATTGCATCATAAGCAGCAGTTAACACTTAAAGATGGCCAGGTGCAGTGGCTCATGCCTGTAATCCCAGCGCTGAGAGGCCAGCGATGGAGGCCAGATCCATGAGCCCAGCAGTTCCAGACCAGGAGTTCTGAGTACCTGACAGAACCCTCTCTCTACCAAAATACAAGAAAATTAGCCAGACTTGGTGGCACATGCCCTTAGTTCCAGCTACTCAGGAGGCTGAGGAGTCAGGAGGGT
>NC_044981.1:30061432-30070646 GCF_008728515.1 Papio anubis
CAGCCTGGGTGATAGAGTGAGACCCTGTCTCAAATAATAATAATGATAATAATAACAATAATAATAATAATTAAAGTTGTATACTTAGAGGTATAAACTCTGAATATGAAGTGGGCATTGTGATTTTGTATACTCTTGAAATGATTATCTTTGTGATTGTCTTTTTTTAAGCTGCAACTTACCTCATAAATAACTTGGTTACATAAACTAGTAGGTGATTCAAATTTGAACAGAATCGAATAAAACATGAAAGTTTTAAACTGACTCATTTCAGTTTCAACTTTCTAGTCATTGACCATAAAGCACATTAAGAATGTAAATTAGTCTTCAATATCATCTGAAATGAAAAGACACTTTTTTAAAAAAGGAAGGTAAAGATATATATTTAGAACAGCACACAATTTTGATTTGAATTAGCCCTATTCTGATGTTTAGCTTTTAGATATTCCAAAGATATTTTCACTGACTTTGCAATTGAGACCAGAAGGACTTGTAGGTCTGGCCCTGCAGAGTGAGTGGAAAAGTCCTGTTTGCCATATTAGGGAACATTCTCATAGGCTCCAAGGCTTAGGATATGGACATTTTGGGAGCCCATTCTTCTGCTTACCATATTACTTCAATGATGTTTGCTCCCCTAGATTTTCACTAATAGTAAAAAGTAAACAAACAGATCTGGAGAAAAATGGAAGATAAGAGGCAGGACTAACTGCAGCTCTTCCCTGGGGTGGACAGAACAGCATGTGGAGACTCACATCGTGAACTTTTGGTTCAAGAACCACCACAGGATCATATCAGGGAAACCAACAGAATTCACAGACCCTTTGAAAGAAGTGACTTGCCGCTGTAAACTCTGTGAGACAGCTGAAAAACTGTGAGTTCCCAAAGTGTGAGAGAGGGAAAGTCTGCCTCCAAACACACATCCTCACTGGGGAACCTGAAAGTCTGGATCAGGGGAGAAGTATTTAACTTTACCTAGAGCTGAAACAAATGTAGAGAGTCGAGCGATATATAAAAGTAGAAGAAGCAGTGGGAAGAGCCCTGTAGGCACTCCTGGGCCCAGGGAAGTCATTTCTGACTATATCTCACAGCAATCCCTTGGGAGGGCAGACAGTGGAATTGGGGAAGGGCCACAGGGAGAAGGAGGTTTCCAGTGAAACTTTATAATAATTTTGACCAAGTGTGAATTTTCCAGGCAATATCAAGGGCGGAAGGGGTGAACAAAAAGGGCAGATGTGAGCACTGAAGCCATGGCAGGCAGGGAGGGGTGAGACCTGAAAGCCCTGCTTGCTTTCTCAGTAGGGAAGCTTATAGCCTGGGGCAAGATGGGAGCTGGGTGGGGCCTGTCACTACAGGCTTTCACCCACCTCCGTGGTGACCTGTATGAAGCAGCAGAGGCAGCCATAATCTCACTCCATAACTCCATTGGCCTGAGAACCAGCCTCTCATCCCACACAATGATGACAGCAAGTCCCATCCAAGAAGAGTCTGCGTATGACCAGCATTTGAGAAAATCAGCATACTAAACAAAACTGAAACCAAGGATTCTCAGAGATTCCACTTCACTTCCCTGCTACCTCCACCAGAGCAGGTGCTGGTATCCATGGCTAAGAGACCTGAAGATGGATCACATCACAGGACTCTGAAGACACTCCCCATTATCAGCCTGGAGACCAGTAGCTTTGCTGGGTGGTTAGACTCAGAAGAACAATAATGATAATTGCAGTCCAACTCTCAGGAAGCCCCATCCCAAGGGGAAGAGGTAGAGCACCACATCAAGAGATCACCCCATGGGACAAAAGAATCTGAACAGGAGCCTTTGAGTCCCAGATCTTTCCTCTGACATAGTCTACCCAAGTGAGAAGGAACCAGAAAACAATTCTGGTAATAGGACAAAGCAAAGTTATTTGTCACCCGAAAAGATCACACCAGTTCACCAGCAATGGACCCAAACCAAGAGGATATCTCTGAATCGCCAGAAAAAGAATTCAGAAGGCCAATTATTAAGCTACTTAAAGAGGCACCACAGAAAGGTGAAAACTAACTAAAAGAATTTTTTTAATAAAACAGAATATAGATGAAAAATCTTCAGAGAAATAGATATCATAAATAAAAGACAATCACAACTTCTGGAAATGAAGGACACACTTAGAGAAATGCAAAATACACTGGCAGATTTCAAAAATAGAATCAAACAACTAGAAGAAAGAACCAGAGTTCCAAGACAAGGCTTTCAAATTAACTCTGACAAAAACAAAGAAAAAAGAATCAAAGGAACAAAGCCTCCAAGAAGTTTGGGATGATGTTAAATGACCAAACAAGAGTAATTGGTGTTCCTGAGGAAGAAGAGAAATCTGAAAGTTTGAAAATTTTGTTTGAGGGAATAATCGAGGAAAACTTCCCTGGCCTTGCTAGAGATCTAGATATCCAAATACAAGAAGCTCAAAGAACACCCAGGAAATTCATCTCATCTCATCTCAAAAAGATTATCACCTAGGCACATAGTCATCAGGTTATCTAGGGTGAAGATGAAGGAAAGAATCTTAAGAATTGTGAGGCAAAAGCATCAAGTAACCTGTAAAGGAAAACCTGTCACATTAACAGCAGAAACCCTACAAGCTAGAAGGGATTGGGGCCCAATCTTTAGACACTTAAACAAAATAATTATCAAACCAGAATTTTGTATACAGTAAAAGTAATGAAGGAAAAGTACATGAAGGAAAGATAAAGTATTTTTCTTTTTTCTTTTTTTTTGACGGAGTCTTACTCTGTCACCCAGGCTTGGGTGCAGTGGCACAATCTTGGCTCACTACAAGCTCCACCTCCTGGGTTCACGCCATTCTCCTGCCTCGCTTCCCAAGAAGCTGGGACTACAGGCACTCACCACCACGCCCAGCTAACTTTTTTGTGTATTTAGTAGAGATGGGGTTTCACTATGTTAGCCAGGATGCTCTCGATCTCCTGACCTCATGATCTGCCCACCTCGGCCTCCCAAAGTGGTGGGATTACAGGCGTGAATCACTGTGCCCAGCAGAAAAATAATACAAAAAAAAGCTGAGAGAATTTGCCACTATCAAGCCAGCACTATAAGAACTGCTAGGCCGGGCGCGGTGGCTCAAGCCTGTAATCCCAGCACTTTGGGAGGCCGAGATGGGCGGATCACGGTGCGGAGATGGGAGCCATCCTGGCTAACGGTGAAAACCCGTCTCTAAAAATACAAAAACTAGCGGCCGGGAATTAGAAGCGCCTGGATCTGTAGCTACTCGGAGCTGGGCAGAGAATATGGAGCCGGTGAGGCTTGCAGTGAGTCCAGCCACTGCTGCTCCCTGGGCGGAAACTGAAGACTCCGTCTCAAAAAGGAACTGCTAAAAAGTTCTAAATCTTGAGAAACAAAACAGAAATACACCAATGCTGACCTCCTTAAAGCATAAATCTCCACCGGGGCCTATAAAACAATCCTTCTAAAAAAATATTTAGGCAACAATTAGCTGTGAGTAGAATAGTACCTCCACATCTCAATACTAACATACTGAATGTAAATGGCCTAAATGCTTACGGATGTCTAAAGTGCAAAATGGATAGAGGTCACCGACTAACTATCCTGCTTTATTAAGAGACTCACTGTACATAAGGACACATGTAAACTTACAAGATAAAGAGTGATGGAAAAGATATTTTCCATGCAAATGGACACCAAAAACAAACAGGAGTAGCTATTCGTATCAGAAAAAAATAGACTTTAAAAGAAAGCAACAACAGTTTTAAAAAAAAAAACAAGAGGGCATTATATAATGACAAAAGGACTAGTCTGACAGGGAAGATATCACAATCCTAAATATATGTGCACCTAATACTGGAGCTCCCAAATTTATAAAACAATTACTACTAGACTTAAGAAATGAGATCAGTGGCAACACAACAATAGTGGGGGACATTAATACTCTACTGATAGCACTAGACAGGTCATCAAGATAGAAAGTCAACAAAGAAGCAATGGACTTAAACTCTACCCTAGAACAAATGGATTTAACAGATATTTACAGAACATTCTACCCAACAAGTGCAGTATCTACGTTCTATGCATTAGCACAGGGAACGCTCTCCAAGACAGATCATATGATAGGCCACAAAACAAGTCTCAACAAATATGAGAACATTGAAGTTATGTCAGGTACTCTCTCAGACCACAGTGGAATAAAATTGGAAGTCAACCCCAAAAGGAGCCCTCAAAACCGTGTACACACGTGGAAATTAAATAACCTGTTCCTGAATGACCAACGGGTCAACAATACAATCAAGATGGAAATGCAAAAATTCCTTGAACTGGCCTGTGTGGTGGCTCAAGCCTGTAATCCCCACACTTTGGGAGGCCGAGGCGGGTGGATCATCTGAGGTCAGGGATTTGAGACCAGCCTGATCAACACGGTGAAACCCTATCTATACTAAAAATACAAAAATTAGCTTGGCGTGGTGGCAGGTACCTGTAGTCCCAGTTACTCAGGAGGCTGAGACAGGAGAATTACTTTGCTTGAACCTGGGAGGCAGAGGTTGCAGTGAGGCGCGATGGTGTCACTGCACTCTAGCCTGTGTGACAGAGCAAGATTCTGTCTGAAAAAAAAAAAAAAAAAAAAATCCTTGAACTGAACGATAATAGTGATGGAACCTATCAAAACCTCTGGAATACAGAAAAAGCAGTGCTAAGAGGAAAGCATTAAATGCCTACATCAAAAAGTCTGAAAGAGCACAAATAGACAATCTAGGGTCACACCTCCAGGAAGTAGAGAAACAAGAAAAAACCAAACCCAAATGGGCAGAAGAAAAAAAAAAAACCTAGATTGGAGTAAAACTATATGAAATTGAAACAAAAAATTACAAAAGATAAATGAAACAAAAAGCTGGTTGTTTGAAAAGATAAATTGAATTGATAGACAATTAGTAAGATTAACCAACAAAAAAAGGAAGAAGATCCAAATAAGCTCAATTAGAAACAAAACTAAAGATATTACAACCAATACCACAGAAATATAAAAGATCACTCAAGGCTGCTGTGAACACCTTTATACACATAAACTAAAAAACCTAGAGAACATGGATAAATTCCTGAAAATATACAACCCTCCTAGATTAAACCAGGAAGAAATGGAATCCCTGAACAGACCAATGACAAGCACTGAGATTGAAACCGTAATTTAAGAAGTTACCAGCTGGGCACGGTGGCTCACGCCTGTAATCCCAGCAATCTGGGAGGCCTAGGTGGGCGGATCACCTGAGGTCGGGAGTTCAAGATCAGCCTGACCAACATGGAGAAACCCCGTCTGTACCAAAAATATAAAAAAATTAGCTGGGTGTGGTAGCACATGCCTGGAATCCCAGCTACTCAGGAGGCTGAGGCAGGAGAATCACTTGAAACCAGGAGGTGGAGGTTGCAGTGAGCAGAGATCATGCCATTGCACTCCAGCCTGGGCAACAAGAGTGAAACTCCACCCCCCCTCAAAAAAAAAAAAAAAAAAAATAGAAAGAAAAGAAAAGAAAAGGAAAAAAAGTTACAAAAAAACAAAACAAAACAAAACAAAACAAAAAAAACGGCCCAGAACCACAGTGGAATTCTATCAGACATTCAAAAAAACGGTACCAATGCCATTGACACTATTCCAAAAGCTAGAGAAAGAAGGAATCCTCTCTAAATCATTCTGTGAAGCCAATATCATCCTAATACCAAAACCAGGAAAGGACAAAATGAAAAAAAAACAAAACTACAGGCCAATATATCTAATGAGCATAGACGCAAAAATCCTCAAAAGAAACTAGTGACCAGGCACAGTGGCTCATACCTGTAATCCCAGCACTTTGGGAGGCCGAGGTGGGTGGATCACCTGAGGTCGGGAGTTTGAGACCAGCCTGACCAACATGGAGAAACCCCATCTCTACTAAAAATACAAAATTAGCTGGGTGTGGTGGTGCATGCCTGTAGTCCCAGCTACTCGGGAGGCTGAGGCAGGAGAATCGCTTGAGTCCGGGAGGCAGAGGTTGCAGTGACCGGAAATCGACCCACTGCCACCCAACCCGGGAAAAAGAGAAAAAAACTGTCCCCAAAAAAAAAAAAAAAAATACTAGCTAACAGAATCCAACAGCATATCAAAATGATAATCCACCACGATCAAGTGGGTTTCCTACCAGAGATGCAGGCATGGTTTAACATATGCAAGTCAATAAATGTAATACACCACATAAACAGAATTAAAAACAAAAATCACACAATAATCTCAATAGATGCAGAAAAGTCATTTCACAAAATTCACCATCCCTTTGTATTAGAACCCTCAGCAAAATCAGCATAGAAGGGACATATCTTGAAATAAAAGGCATCGGCCGGGCGCGGTGGCTCAAGTCTGTAATCCCAGCACTTTGGGAGGCCGAGACGGGCAGATCACGAGGTCAGGAGATCGAGACCATCCTGGCTAACACGGTGAAACCCCATGTCTACTAAAAAAATACAAAAAAACTAGCTGGGCGAGGTGGCGGGCGCCTGTAGTTCCAGCTACTCGGGAGGCTGAGGCAGGAGAGTGGCGTGAACCCGGGAGGCGGAGCTTGCAGTGAGCTGAGATCCGGCCACTGCACTCCAGCCTGGGCGACAGAGCGAGACTCCGTCTCAAAAAAAAAAAAAGAAAAGAAAAAAGAAATAAAAGGCGTCTATGACAAATCCACAGCCAACATTACATTGAACAGGGAAAAGTTGAAAACATTCCTGCTGAGAACTGGGACAAGTCAAGGATTCCCACTTTCACCACTTCTATTCAACATAGTACTGAAAGTCCTAGCCAGAGCAATCAGACAAGAAAAAGAAATAAAGGGCATCTAAATCAGTAATGAGGAAGTCAAACTGTCATTGTTTGCTGATGACATGATTGTATACCTAGAAAACCCTAAGGACCCATCCAAAAGGCTCCTAGAACAGGTGAATGAATTCAGCAAAGTTTCAGGATACAAATTTAATGTACAAAAATCAGTAGTTCTGCTCACCAACAGCCACCAAGCTGAGAATCAAATCAAGAACTCAACCTCTTTTACTTTAGCTACAACAAAAATAAAATACTTACGAATATACTTAACCAGGCACGTGAAAGACCTCTACAAGGAAAACTACAAAACACTGCTGAAAGTAATTATAGATGACACAGACAAATGGAAACACATCTCATGCTCATGGATGGGTAGAATCAATATTGTGAAAATGGCTATACTGCCAAAAGCAATCAACAAATTCAATGCAATTTTCATCAAAATAACACCATCATTCTTCACAGAACTGGAAAAAATAATCCTGAAATTCATACGGAACAAAAAAAAAGACCCTGCATAGCCAAAGTAAGACTAACCAAAAAGAACAAATCTGGAGGCATTACATTACTCAACTTCAAACTATACTATAAGGCCACAGTCACCAAAACAGCATGGTACTGGTATAAAAATAGGCATATAGACCAATGGAACAGAATAGAGAACCCAGATATAAAGCCAAATACTTATAGTCAACCGAATTTCAACAAAGTGAACAAAAACATAAACTGAGGAAAGGACACCCAATTCAACAAATGGTCCTGGATTAATAGGCAGGCCACATATAGAAGAATGAAAGTGGATACTCTTCACTCACCCTATACAAAAATCAACTCAAGATGGATCAAAGACTTAAATCTAAGACATGAAACCATAAAAATTTTAAAAAACAACATTAAAAAAAAAAACCTTCTAGATATTGGCTTAGGCAAACACTTCATGACCAGGAACCCAAAAGCAAATGCAACAAAAACAAAGATAAATAGATGGGACTTAATTAAACTAAAAGCCTCTGCACAGCAAAAAAATAATCAGCAGAGTAAACAGACAACCCACAGAGTTCGAGAAAAATCTTCACAATCTACATATCTGACAAAAGATTAATATCCAGAATCTGCAAAGAATTCAAACAAATCAGCAAGAACAAAACAGACAATCCCATCAAAAAATGCACTAAGGACATAAATAAAAAATTATCAAAAGAAATACACAAATGGCCAACAAACATATGAAAAAAATGCCCAACATCACTAATGATCAGGGAAATGCAAATCAAAACCACAATGCAATAACACCTGACTCCTGCAAGAATGACCATAATCAAAATGTCAAAAAAAAAAATAGATGTTGGCATGGATGTGATGAAAAGAGAACACTTTTACACTGCTGGTGAGAATGTAAACTAGTATAACAACTATGGAAAACAGTATGGAGATTCCTTAAATAACTAAAAGTAGATCTACTGTTTGATCCATCAGTCCCACCACTGGATATCTACCCAGAGGAAAAGAAGTCATTATACAAAGAAGATACCAGCATACTCATGTTAATAACAGCACAATTTGCAATTGCAAAAATATGGAACCAGTCCAAATGCCCATCAGTCATCGAGAAGGTAAAGAAAATGATGCATATATGTGTGTGTGTGTGTGTGTGTGTGTGTATATACACCATGGAATTCTACTAAGCCATAATAAGGAATGAAATAATGGCATTCCCAGCAACCTGGATGGAAATGGAGACTATTATTCTAAGTGAAGTAACTCAGGAATGGAAAACCAAACATAATATGTCCTCACTCATAAATGGGAGCTAAGCTATGAGGATGCAAAGGCATAAGAATGATAAAATGGACTTTGGGGACTCAGGGGAAGGGGCGTAGGGAGGTGAGAGATAAAAGACTACACATTGGGTACATTGTATGCTGCTCAAGTGATAGGTGCACCAAAATCTCAGAAATCAACACTAAAGAACTTATTCATGTAACCAAACGCCATCTGTTCCCTCAAAAACCTATTGAAATTTTAAAAAAGCTAAAAAACAAAACAACCCCATCCCCCAAAAAATAAATAAGGAAGACGTAAATAAGTGGGGAGAATACTATGTTCAAAGATTGGAATATTCAGTGTTGTTGAGGTACCAAGTCTCCCACAATTGATCTGTAGATTAAAGGCAATTGCAATCAAAATCCTGGCAGGCCTGAACCTAAAAATTAAAAAAAATAAAAAATAAAAATAAATCCTGGCAGGCTTTTTTAAAAAAGAAATAACCAAGCTGATTTTTCAATTTATGTGGAAATCTGAAGGACTTTGAATAGCCACAATAATTTTTAAAAAGAAGAAACTTGGAAAATACACACTACCTGATTACAAGACTTACT
>NC_044981.1:30070746-30083827 GCF_008728515.1 Papio anubis
AACATTTGAAGTGGCATAAATGTATATTATCAAGAAACATAAAGATAAAGAACAACATATGAACGAAAAGGCTTCTGTGTGGTTGTTTGCCAGGAAGCTGGTGGCTAGGAAGGATTGAGAGGGAGTAGAGGGGAGACCATGTTTTGGAACAGGGGAAATGAAAGGGAAGCAGGTAGCACCTGGAGCCCACCTCATGCGGAGAACAGGGTTCCACACAGCGGTCCAGGATCTCAGGAACTTACTGTGGCTGAGGCCACCTGCCCCCAGGACAAGCCCCTGGCACTGAGTCTACTGAAATGTGGGGAGGGACAAGAGGAGGCCTTCGAACCTTTGACTTGAGCAGCCTGGCTTACTCTAGGCTGTCTTGGCTCCTGTCCAGAGATTAATGTAACAGATTGTCTCCAAATTCATCCAAGGGAGTGGAGTTCCTTCCCCTATTCCCTATCCCCCTCAACACCACCCTTTCTGGAAGTGTTATTCTGAACATATTCTCGGATTTGTTTTTATCAGTGGAGAAAGAGAGGATAGAAGAGCACTCACCCAGCAGAACCAGAGGGAGGCAGCTCCAAGGACTCCAGTGGCCACCAGAGTCCACCACGATCCAGGGCTGGACGTGCACAGTGAGATCCTCAGCGCAGAGGGAGAAATCTCCTGGGGTAGGAAGGAAAAACAGAATTGGGGAGCGTTTCCTTACTTCACAGCAAGGGCAAACATGATGGGAAGGCATAGAGAAAAAGGAAGAAATTATAGAGAAAAGTGCTTGTTTAGGGGGAGGTGATACTGCGGGAGGGGTACACCAGACCCAGCACTGGTTGGGGGTAGGAGAAATAGGTATAACCCTTGACTAGAGAATGGATACTTGAGGTCAGAATAGTTGCTAAATGAAGAGGATTGCATACGTTTTAAGGACGTTGATTTTTGTTATAGTTTGTCATTGGAATTTAAGGGAGAAGAAAGGAAACTCATAAATAAAAACAGGCTGCATGTAGTAAAATCAACAGTCAGCCCTGGGACTTGTGTTTGCAAAATGCTTCATCCAGGTGCGACCCCTCTGACTTCCTGGATTCCCCACCCTCTAGCACCCGGTTCCCTCTCCTGTAATGAGACCGGGTCAGGAGGAGAGATGGACAGATGGGCCCATGCTGAAGGCAGTCAGTCACCTGTGCCTGCAGACGAGAAACCGCAGCCTAACCTGAGGGAACCTCATGCAGAAAAAGAGTTTGAACCACTAGCCTCCAGCACAGGGATTCCATCCCAGCTCAGTATTTAGTATTTAGAGATGTAGTATTTAGTATTTAGAGATTCCTAAACACTGAGGGCTCTGCCCAGTCTGGTTTGACCATGTGCCTCCTTCCTCACACTGTGGGGCCCCAGCTTTCCCTCCCAATTCCACACCCCCAGATGCTGGTACCATGCTCAGGTTCATCGTGGACACCGCTCCATCCGACATGGCAACACTTCTGATCCAGCCGCTTTGACAACCTCGTCCAGTCTCCTCTGAAGAGAGCCACCGAGCCCTTTGCTGATGAGCTGAGACTGACGGGGAACAGGGTGGCGATATCCGATGCGGTTGAGGATCACCACCAAAGTCGTCTCTTCACGACCAAGTAGGCTCTAACCACAGAAGTCGTCTCCAAACACTGATTCCCCCAGAAGAGGAAGAAACCTCTTCTCTAAGTACACTAAGCCGAAAAACTAAGCGGAAATACTAAACTGAAATAATAAGTACATTAAGCTGACAAAATAAGTTGAAACAGCGAACCGCTGAAAAAGCAAACCTCAGGCATGACTGAAAAACCTCAACTTAAAGAGTGTGTCGCTGCCAAAGAGTGTGTCGCTGCCAAAGAGTGTGTCGCTGCCAAGAGTGTGTCGCTGCCACTTGTTTTCCGCGGCTTGTGGTCGAGGAGGAGTGCGCCAGGCTTTAGCGGCTGCAAGATCCAAGCGCGCTCCCTCCCAGCGGTGGCCCCGGGCTCAGGGAACCAGGGCTGCTTCTCTTCGAGGCTCGTCGCCTGAGAAACCCTTCGCTCCGAATCCGGGCTGGCCTCTCCGGGAAGCCTTGAAACTCAGCTCCCGGGTGGGCCAGGAAGGCTGTCCAAGTTGGGCAGCGCCAGCCGGCCGGGACCTTCCTCAGAGCCGAGCTGCTCGCCGCCCTCGAGGCCCAGCTGAGCCTGGAGGAGAGACCGGGTCCGCGCGGGTGGGGCCCTTGGTGCCTGGCGACCCCATGGGCACCCACCCTCCAGCTTGGGGCGGGATAACCCAATTGCATGCTGGGGGGTGGTCTGTTTGGAAACCACTCTCTGCTTTGATGAGGCGCGCAGAGGTTCCCTGGGAGGAGGAGGCTCTGAAGGAAGAGGGGCAGAGGCAAGGCCTCTCGCCAGCCGCGCCTCCGGTCCAGACCTCCCTGTGTCCACATCAGGTCTCCCGGCTTTTCACAATGCTGACCTTGACAGCGCCCAAATACCGCAGCTTCCATCCAGTCCTCTCTTGCCCTGCGTGGCCGAGAGGGTGCAGCACTGGTGACCAGGATGTGGCTGTGAGCGCGGGTCTGGGGCCAAGAGCAGAGGACAGGAGAAGACCTGCCAGGCCACCACTGGTCCTTCGACAGCTTCACCAGCTCCAGATTCGGGTTTGCCCAGCAGGCGTTGGGTGTCCATGCTCCCTCTTCACCTACCTGCCTCTCTAAGGAGGACCTAGCCCATTTGGAAGCCCGGGGCCTTCTGTGGGCTGGGTGGTCAAAAAGTGTGTGTGGAGGAGGGGGTCCATTGAGATTAGACGTGAAAAACGGGGAACCTGGGGACCTCAGGGTTGGGGCCCAGGAGGGGACCGAAGCTTCCATCCAAGACTAAGTGAGGAACACTGCGGCAAGAGGAGGAAAGATTGATTCACAATTGACTTGTAGATGTGATCGGTTTTAGTTGCTGTGTGACCGCCAGAAGTCTGCAGCTTTATCCTTGGTGAGTTCTGAAGGCCCCTGGGGAGAGCTGAGCCCAAGAGACTTTTTAATTCTGCAAAGGTACTTCACATGAGGCAGGTCTCCTCTATGCCCAGGGAAGGAAGGCTGGGTGAGAGGGTGTCTGAAAAAATTAACAGGAGAAAAGGTCAAGTCCATTTTTGATACCCTGTACTGAACACAGATCAATTAACTGGTCCCAGGATTGATGGCAAGAGGCCTATAACTGGTCTCCTAGTTCCTATCCAGCCCTTCCCCCATAAACTCAGAACCCTGTCCTCTTGGAACAGTGAATCCCCAGCAGAGGACCTCAGCTCCCAAGGTTCATTCAGCCTGGGCTGCCTGGAACCCGCTACCCTGCCCAGGAGCTGTTAACACCTGGAGCTCGGTGCAGGAAGAATGCAGGGGCGCTTGGTGGGGAGGTGAGTGAGTGCAGAGGGGTTCCGGGAACTCCTTGAGCCCTTGCAGTAGCTCCCACTCAGGCTGTCCTGCAAGTCCTCACAAGGCCCACCACTGAGCAGGAAGAATGTCCCCAGGAGAGGCAAGGGGTGGGGCAAAGGCAGGTGTGGGGTCACTTGCCCTTTGCGGCAAACTGGAGAGGGAGAGGAGAGGCAAGGAGTACTGGTCCTCACGTGGAAACCTAGAGCACACTGCCTAAAGGGAACGGGAAGGGAAGCACAGCCACGCTCGTCCACAGAAGACCTGGCAGATGGGAGAGGGTAGCTTTGAGGACTGAAATCCCTACCTCACAGGACTCTGGATACTTGGACACTTGCTTCCTCCTGTGCTTCTCTATGAATCTCAGGACTATGTTTGGGACACTGTCTACACTCTTATTCTAGTAATTCTCTTCTCTCTGAATGGCCTCCTTTCCCTTGGAGTGCAGTAGTGGCCATCAGATTCTTGGGCTGAAGGTCACTGGGTAACTCTGGGTGACTGTGGGATTCTGGGGCCATTACTTCCCTTTCTTAGCCACCCCATGCTTCACAAAACTGAGCTCCAGAGTAATGTGCATCTCTCCCTGCGCAGCACAAAGGAATTATTAATTTAAAAAAGACGTGGAATGGAATGGTGTTTATGGAATGGAATGATGTTTATGGAACCAATCGGTTAACATGGAAAAGTATGGACTTCCCAGTTTTCTGCCTTTCGTGAGAACTTAATCCTAAAACATTGATCTCATGTCAATCTTCTGCCTTAATGGGAATTGCTGTAGCCAGTCTGTTCTAAGGGCGTCCCGTGAGCCCCAAGGGTTGGAGAAGACAAGGCCACTTTTCCTAAACACATACATGGTTCTGTCCTGGCCAGATCAGTGGACTTCCAGTGTCGTTCCTGAGTCACACCGAGATAAACTGCACAGACCAGAAACCCACATTTAAAAAAGAATAAAATAAGTGGCCTGTAGTGTGTGGCCTGGGGTTGGTGCGGGCTTCCGGCTTGGCCACCGGTGTCCGTGGTTCAGCCCCGGGGCTTTTCTGGCGTGGCTTTGAGAGTTTTTGCCCTGTTCGGTGGCGCTCCTCTGGGGCGGGAGCGGCGAGGCCGGGGCGAGCTCGGGCGGGACCGGCGGCTGTAAAGACTGCGGGGAGGGGGACTCGCAGCTCCTGGAGTTGCAGGCATTCCTAAAAGACCCCTGGGTCCTGACGAAAGACAAGTTGAAGAGTGAGTTGGTCGCCATTAAAGTGAGGCTCCCGGCCCGAAGCAGCGCAGAGACTGGTTCGCACAGCTGCGCCCGCAGCACTCGGCGCTGGAGCTACCGGCCGGGCCGCGGACAGCGAGGGCCCCGCCTCCCCCAGCTGCGCGGAACTCGAGCTCACCCTGGTCCTGGCTCCGGAGCCGGGCCTCCCGCAGCAGGAAAGCCACGAAGGAAACGGATCAACCCAGACCAAAAAATAAAGCTGATCTCGAGGTAACGACACTCACTAATGAGAGATCTTGTGGACCCGCTTGCGAGGTATGGAGAGAAACCTAATTTTCTGGAGGTGGCCGAGCGATATGAGGAAAAACCTTAGCAAAACCAAAGGCAAGGGACGATCCTGTCCTTGGGACTGTGGCAGTGTGGTGCAGAATCTCAAACCTGCAGCCTCCAGCCTCCCTAGTTCAAGAGATTCTCGTGCCTCCAGCCTCCCAGAGTGGCTTCATTTTAAGGCATGCGCCTTTTTTTTCTTTTTCTTTTCTTGCCTCTTTTTCTTTTGGTAGGGACGGAGTTTTTCTCCGTATTTATCAGAGCTGAGTGCCAGATTTTACTGGGCTCCAAGGGATCGCACCTCAGCAGTTAACAGTTTAATCTTCAGCAGAAATTTAAGCAGAATGGAAATAAAGAGTTCTAATAGATGCCGTGACAGTAGAAAAGGACTGAGCAGAGATCCAAGCAGGAGAACCACTAAAGGCGACGGGGCTCAGTAGCACTGGAAACCGAGACTCAGGATGGAGCTATTCTCACGCCGGAATAGCAGGAGGCTGAACGCACAGAGTGGAGGCGTCAGAAGGTGGAGCTCTGCCCAGGACTGGAGTGGAGGAGTCTACAGAGACTGGGAGGCCAAGGAAGAGGGTAGAGCAGAATATTTTGCATAGATGGGTACGGCAAAATTTCAAGAGCTGCAACTCTTAGACTTCAGGACACAAAGCCTTGGTTGCTCCAGTAGGAGGTAGCTGGGAGTTTAAGCCTTGCAGCTCCTATTCATAGCTCACCCAGGAACCTCAGACCCAGAGACTCCAAAGGAAACTGTGGCGACAAAAAAAAAAAGCAGAGGAAAGAAAGAGTAGAAAGGATGTGTTGTGCTGCTTGGGAAATGTTGCCTATAGGCACCTACACCAAAAGGAATTGGAAGTGCAGACCAGTCTAGGGAGCTCACAGGCAGGCCATTAGAACTCAGAGTAGGATTCACGGTGGCAGAATCTTTTTTTACCATCTAAATATGTTCTAAGTGCGCTTGCCTTGGCAGATATCAACTCAGAAAAGAGACAAAAAAAGAATAGGGCCAGGCATTTGGCTCAGCCTGTCAATCAACACTGGGAGGCCAGTAGGAGGGCGGATCCTGAGTCCAGGAGATCAGACCACGAGAGTGAGAACCGTTTCTACTAAAAAATCCCCTAAAAAAAAAAATTAGCCAGGCACTTGGTAGGCAGGCTCCCATGAGTCAGCTACTCAGGGAGGCTGAGGCAGGAGGATAAAAATGTGAACCAGGTGGGCTTACAGTGAGCCAGGATGCGCCCTGCACTCCCGGCCTGGAGTGACAGGCGGGGCCTCTATCTCAAAAAAGGGCAGGCCTTTTCGTATGGACAAAGAATTTTGCTTTAATTTATTGTGAAGTAAGGCTTTGTTTATTTTGTTTTAATTATCAAATATAAACCAACCACGGAAATCCTTTCTCTAATGTTCTTCCTGATGACTCTAGAAACCCAACTGAATGGGATCCATTTGGCATATTCAACTTGGTCTCCTATTTTTAATAACTGTATTGAAAAATACTTGTGTACACTTGTTTACTTAAATAACTTAAAAAATGTAATTTCACCTCAATAAATGTAGTATTCCAGGAAAAGCAAACAAAATATGTGTAAATGAACTTCATTAGAGTGTTTTTAGACTCTGGACTAGCAGGAGATCACTTGAAGCCATAGGAAAATCTTTTTTAGCTCTGTAACTTTTTTGTAGGCTTTTTAAATATTTTTTCTTCTCACTTCTCACTTCTCACTTTTTATATTTAAAACTCATACAGGGTTTTTAAATATGTGGACATCTGGATTTGTTTTTGAAAAAATATATATATATATGTTTTGTGGAAACAAGAAGGGCAAAACATGGTAATATAGTATGAAGTTACACATTTAAATACTTTGAATACTTACAGAAAAGAGTGTAAGAATTATCTTCTGCTGAATCAAAACTTTACAGACATGGGAGACAATGAAATTTGGTAAGAGAAAAAGTAACGCGGGAGGCAGAGCTTGCAGTGAGCTGAGATCCGGCCACTGCACTCCAGCCTGGGTGACAGAGCGAGACTCCCCATCTCAAAAAAAAAAAAAAGTAACATGGTTGTACTTTTTGTAACTGCAACACAATTTGATGGTGTTTATGAGGAAAAGTACAGGAATAATCTCTTCTGTAACTTTTATTAATAGTAATTACTGTAGCCCTATCATACTCACTTTTTGAATGACTGGCTTTTTAAAGTATCATGAAAGTCCTACTTCAGTAAGACCCATTTAAATACCATTGATGTTTAGCAGGGATCTTTTAATGTAGCATATACATGTTTTAGAGAACTGTTGGCAGGCTGTACATGTGTTTAAAAGCTGCTAGCTAGCTATGGGAATACAGTTAAGAGAGTTACACACTTTTATTAGAAATCGTAAACACGCACTGGTCTTATGTTTCATTTGGATTCCTTATTGCATCGTCTTCTATTATAAAACAAATTTGCCAATGGCACACTTTTATTTCCCAACACAATTTGATTTAAAAGTACAAAAAAGTGTTTTACTTCGTTGCATCCCATAAGCGGCAGTTAACTTGCTTAAAGATGGCCGGGTGCAGTGGCTCATGCCTGTAATCCCAGCACTTTGAGAGGCCAAAGTGGGCAGATCCCTTGAGCCCAGAAGTTCCAGACCAGGAGTTCTGAGTACCCGACAGAACCCTTTGTCTACCAAAATACAAGAAAATTAGCCAGACTTGGTGGCACATGCCTTTAGTTCCAGCTACTCAGGAGGCTGAGGTGGGAGGACCACCTAGGCCGAAATCAGGCTGCAGTGAGCCATGACCATGCACCACAACCCCTGTACTCAGCCTGGGTGATGAGTGAGACCACCATCTCAAACAATATGTGATGATAATAACAATAATAATAACTAAAGTTGTATACTTAGAGGTATAAACTCTGAATATGAAGTGGGCATTGTGATTTTGTATACTCTTGAAATGATTATCTTTGTGATTGGTTTTTTTTTAAGCTGCAACTTACCTTATGAATAACTTGATTACATAAACTAGTAGGTGATTGAAATTTGAACGGAATCGAGTAATGAACATTTTAAACTGACTCATTTCAGTTTCAACTTTCTAGTCATTGACCATAAAGCACATTAAGAATGTAAATTAGTCTTCATATCATCTGAAATGAAAAGATACTTTTTTAAAAAAGGAAGGTAAGACATATATTTAGAACAGCACACAATTTTGATTTGAATTAGCCCTATTCTGATGTTTAGCTTTTAGATATTCCAAAGATATTTTCACTGACTTTGCAATTGAGACCAGAAGGACTTGTAGGTCTGGCCCTGCAGAGTGAGTGGAAAAGTCCTGTTTGCCATATTAGGGAACATTCTCATAGGCTCCAAGGCTTAGGATATGGACATTTTGGGAGCCCATTCTTCTGCTTACCCTATTACTTCAATGATGTTTGCTCCCCTAGATTTTCACTAATAGTAAGAAGTAAACAAACAGATCTGGAGAAAAATGGAAGATAAGAGGCAGGACTGACTGCAGCTCTTCCCTGGGGTGGACAGAACAGCATGTGGAGACTCACATCGTGAACTTTTGGTTCAAGAACCACCACAGGATCATATGAGGGAAACCAACAGAATTCACAGACCCTTTGAAATAAGTGACTTGCTGCTGCAAACTCTGTGAGACAGCTGAAAAACTGTGAGTTCCCAAAGGGTGAGAGAGGGAAAGTCTGCCTCCAAACACACATCCTCACTGGGGAACCTGAAAGTCTGGATCAGGGGAGAAGTATTTAACCTTACCTAGAGCTGAAACAAATTTAGAGAGCCCCGTGAAATATAAAGGTAGAAGAAGCAGTGGGGAGAGCCCTGTAGGCACTCCTGGGCCCAAGGAAGCCCGGGGAAGCCATTTCTGACTATATCTCACAGGAGTCCCTTGGGAGGGCAGACAGTGGGACTGGGGAAGGGCCACAGGGAGAAGGAGGCTTCCAGTGAAACTTTGTAACAGTTCTGACCAAGCGTGAATTTTCTTGGGCAATATCAAGTGTGGACGGGGTGAACGATAAGGGCAGATATGAGCACAGAAGCCATGGCAGGCAGGGAGGGGTGAGACCTGAAAGCCCTGCTTGCTTTCTCAGTAGGGAGGCTTATAGCCTGGGGCAAGATGGGAGCTGTCACTGCAGTGACAGTGAGACCTTTCACTCCAGACTTTCACGTACTTCCCTGGTGACCTGTATGAAGCAGCAGAGGCAGCCATAATCCCAATTGGAATATAACTCCATTGGCCTGAGAACCAGCCTTCCATCCCACACAATGACCACAGCAAGCCCCATCCAAGGAGAGTCTGAGCATGACCAGCATTTGAGAAAATCAGCATACTAAACAAAACTGAAACCAAGGATTCTCAGAGATTCCACTTCACTCCCCTGCTACCTCCACCAGAGCAGGTGCTGGTATCCATGGCTAAGAGACCTGTAGATGGATCACATCACAGGACTCTGAAGACACTCCCCATTATCAGCCTGGAGACCAATAGCTTCGCTGGGTGGTTAGACCCAGAAGAACAATAATGATAATTGCAGTCCAACTCTCAGGAAGCCCCATCCCAAGGGAAAGAGGGAAAGCACCACATCAAGGGATCACCCCATGGGACAAAAGAATCTGAACAGGAGCCTTTGAGTCCCAGATCTTTCCTCTGACATAGTCTATCCAAATGAGAAGGAACCAGAAAAACAATTCTGGTAATACGACAAAGCAGAGTTCTTTAACACCCCAAAAACATCACACCAGTTCACCAGCAATGGACCCAAACCAAGAGGATATCTCTGAATTGCCAGAATAAGAATTCAGAAGGTCAATTATTAAGCTACTTAAGGAGGCACCACAGAAAAGTGAAAACTACCAAAAAAATGTTTTAATAATATAGAATATAGATGAAAAATCTTCAGAGAAAGAGATATCATAAATAAAACACAAACACAACTTCTGTAAATGAAGGACAGGCATAGAGAAATGCAAAATACACTGGCAAGTTTCACCAGTAGAATCAAACAACTAGAAGAAAAACTTCAGAGCTCCAAGACAAGGCTTTCAAATTACTCTGATAAAAACAAAACAAAAAAAAAATGAATCAAAGGAACAAAGCCTCCAAGAAGTTTGGGATGATGTTAAATGACCAAACTTAAGAATAATTGGTGTTCCTGAGAAAGAAGAGAAATCCGAAAGTTTGGAAATTTTGTTTGAGGGAATAATTGAGGAAAACTTCCCTGGCCTTGCTAGGGATCTGGACATTCAAATACAAGAAGCTCAAAGAACACCTGGGAAATTCATCTCAAAAAGATCCTCACCTCTGCACATAGTCATCAGGTTATCTAGGGTCAAGATGAAGGAAAGAATCTTAAGAGTTGTGAGGCAAAAGCATCAAGTAACCTGTAAAGGAAAACCTATCAGATTAACAGCAGATTTATCAGCAGAAACCCTACAGGCTAGAAGGGATTGGGGTCCAATCTTTAGACACCTTAAACAAAATAATTATCAGCCAACAAATTTGTATCCAGTAAAAGTAAGTTTTATAAATGAAGGAAAGATAAAGTATTTTTCAGATAAACAAATGCTGAGAGAACTTGCCACTGTCAAGCCAGCACTACAAGAACCGCTAAAAGATGCCCTAAATCTTGAAACAAAACCTTGAAATACACCAAAATTTGACCTCTTTAAAGCATAAATTTCACAGGGCCTATAAAACAATCATACTTTTTTTTTTTTAATTTTTTTTTTTTTGTTTTTGTTTTTGAGACGGTGTCTTGCTCTGTCACCCGGGCTGGAGTGCAGTGGCCGGATCTCAGCTCACTACAAGCTCCGCCTCCCGGGTTTACGCCATTCTCCTGCCTCAGCCTCCCGAGTAGCTGGGACTACAGTCGCCCGCCACCTCGCCCGGCTAGTTTTTTGTATTTTTTAGTAGAGACGGGGTTTCACCGTGTTAGCCAGGATGGTCTCGATCTCCTGACCTCGTGATCCACCCGTCTCGGCCTC
Organism: Papio anubis; assembly: GCF_008728515.1. Taxonomy (NCBI): domain Eukaryota; kingdom Metazoa; phylum Chordata; class Mammalia; order Primates; family Cercopithecidae; genus Papio; species Papio anubis. The sequence goes on from NC_044981.1 coordinate 30,081,671, forward strand.
CCAAAGTGCTGGGATTACAGGCTTGAGCCACCGCGCCCGGCCAAAACAATCATACTATTTAAAAAAAAAAGGTATTTAGGCAACAACTAGCACAATGAGTAGAATAGTACCTCACATCTCAATACTAACACTGAATGTAAATGGTCTAAACGCTCCAATGAAAAGATACAGAATTGCAATATGGATAAGAATTCACCAATTAACCATCTGCTGTCTTCAAGAGACTCACCTAACACATAAGGACACATGTAAACTTAAGATAAAGTGATGGGAAAAGATGTTCCATGCAAATGGACACCAAAAGCAAACAGGAGTAGCTATTCTTATGTCAGACAAAACAGACTTTAAAGCAACAACAGTTAAGAAAAACAAATTGGGGCATTATATTATGACAAAAGGACTAGTCCGACAGGAAGACATCACAATCCTAAATATATATACACCTAATACTGGAGCTCCCAAATTTATAAAACAATTACTACTAGACTTAAGAAACGAAATAGATGGCAACAGAACAATAGTGGGGGACATTAATACTCTACTGACAGCACTAGACAGGTCATCAAGATAGAAAGTCTACAAAGAAATAATGGACTTAAACTATGTCCTTGAACAAATGGATTTAACAGATATTTATAGAACATTCCACCCAACAACTGCAGAATATACATTCTATTCATTAGCACATGGAACACTCTCCAAGACAGATCATATGATAGGCCACAAAACAAGTCTCAACAAATTTGAGAACACTGAAATTTTGTCAGGTACTCTCTCAGACCACAGTGGAATAAAATTGGAATTCAACTCCAAAAGGAGTCCTCAAAACCATGTACATACAGGAAACTAAATAACCTGCTCCTGAATGATAATTGGGTCAACAATACAATCAAAATGGAAATAGAAAAATTTCTTGAACTGGCCGGTGCAGTGGCTCACGCCTGTAATCCGAGCACTTTGGGAGGCCAAGGCAGGTGGATCACCTGAGGTCAGGAGTTTGAGACCAGCTAGACTGATATGGTGAAACACTGTCTCTACTAAAAATACAAAAATTAGCTGGGCCTCATGGCAGGTACCTGTAGTACCAGCTATTCAGGAGGATGAGACAGGAGAATTGCTTTGCTTGAACCCAGGAGGCAGAGGTTGCAGTGAGTGGAGATCCCGCCACTGTACTCTAGCCTGTGTGACAAAGCGAGACGTGTTTCAAGAGAAAAAAAAGAAAAAAGAAAATATTCCTCGAACTGAACGATAATAGTGACACAAACTATCAAAATCTCTGGGATACAGAAAAGATGGTGCTAAGAGGAAAGTTCATAGCATTAAATGTCTACATCAAAACATCTGAAAGAGCACAAATAGACAATCTAGGGTCACACCTCCAGGAACTAGAGAAAGAAAAACAAAACAACCCCAAACCCAGTAAGAGAAAAAAATTAGCAAGATCAGAGCAAAACTAAATAAAATTGAAACAAAAAATTACAAAAGATAAATGAAGTAATAAGCTGGTTGTTTGAAAAGATAAATCTAATTGATACACAATTAGCAAGATTAACCAAGAAAAGAATAGAGAACATCCAAATAAGCTCAATTAGAAACAAAACGGGAGATATTACAACCAATACCACAGAAATTCAAAAGATCATTCAAGGCTACTATGAACACCTTTATGCACATAAACTAGAAAACCTCGAGAACATGGATAAATTCCTGGAAATATGCAGCCCTCCTAGATTAAACCAGGAAGAAATGGAAACCTTGAACACACCAATAACAAGCAATGAGATTAAAATGGTAATTTAAAAAGTTACCCACAAAAAAATACTCCAGGACCAAACGGATTCACAGCTGAATTCTATCAGATATTCAAAGAAATGGTACCAATCCCATTGACACTATTCCAAAAGATAGAGAAGAGGGGAATCCTCTCTAAATTATTCTATGAAGCCAGTATCACCCTAATACCAAAACCAAGAAAACACATTAAAAAACAAAACTACAGACCAATATCCCTAATGAACATAGATGCAAAAAGCCTCAAAAAATTCTAGCTAACAGAATCCAACAGCACATCAAAATGATAATCCACCATGATCAAGTGGGTTTCCTACCAGAGATTCAGGGATGGTTTAACATATGCAAGTCAATAAATGTAATATA